>NC_034202.2:9590498-9655097 GCF_002021735.2 Oncorhynchus kisutch | reverse complement strand
AAGAGAGAGAGAGAAGAGAGAGAGACACAGAGAGAGAGAGAGATGAGAGAAGACAGAGAGAGAGAGCACAGAGAGAGAGAGAGACACCAGAATTAGCGCAGCAGCCTGGTTTGGTCTCCGAGGGGAGGCGAGACAGAGCCGAGCAGCTGTAAGTAAAGCCAATGAAAGCCTGCAGGGCTCTGGTCCCCTGGTACAGACAACCGCCACTGGCTCACTGTGATACTGGGTGGAGACCAGGCAAAGGCCTTAGCTGACAGGTGGCTGAAGGTCCTGGCTACGCGCACCGATTGCAAACTTGAAAATTGGGTTGACGCCCCGGTGCTTTGGGTCGGCCACGGTGAGGAACCGTTCAGTTACCACGGGGATCCTCGGTAGTGTCTGTTGGTCGGGGGGGAGGTAGAACAGGATCAGCCAATCAGCAGCCGCATAAAGCCGGCAGAGGTCAGCTCGAATAGGGATGTAGGGTGTCGTCAGACAAGACGGGACCAGAGAAACGCGGTGTCATCCTAGCGTCCACACACACACACACACACACACACACACACACGAAGCACAAACCTATCCCAAGTCAACAGCTCTCAGCATAAATTCCTTGTGTGTTTGTGTGTGTGTGACGTGGTGCTATGATTCTTGTGGTTGTCCGTGTAGGGATAAAGGGATAAAGTGTCCATTATCACACCGAGGCTACTCACCAATCTTCTGGTTGAAGATTTTGTCGAACGTCAGCTCATCTCTCTCCTCTAGGTACTTCTGCATCACACTGCGAATACTGAGAGAGAGAGAGAGAGAGAGAGGAGAATAAAATGTTAGAAACATACTTAATTACCCCTCTTCATCCCCTATGGGAAACAAGGCTACAATGAGCTCCACAATGTTTGAAAACTAGAGCCTACTTTAAAAACAAGGGAAATACACATAGACAGGGCATTGATACAAATCACAGAGCACTGGACTCCCCTCCCCACTCTGCAACCTCTTTCTCCTCCTCCCTGCCCTCTCCTCTCTCATCTCTCCTTTCATCTCCCCTCCACCTTCATCCCTGCCCTGGTTTGGGCCTCTCCCTTCCTGCCACCTGTCCCCGTCGGTCCCTGACAGGATGGTGAGGAGCAGGCAAACGGAGGACCGGAGCAGCTTGCCCTCGGAGAGGGTGTTAATGAGAAGAGGGCAGGGGGAGAACCTATCAATTAGCGCCCCCCCTCCACGGGCCCATTAGCACACACACAGGGAGAGAGGAAAGCTACCACACACCACACACACAGGAGAGAGGAAGTTACCACACCACACCAAACACAGAGAGAGGAGGCGTAAAGTTTACCACACACACACACACAGGAGAGAGCGAGGAAAGTTACCACACACACACAGGAGAGAGAGGAAAGTTACCACACACACAACAGGAGAGAGGAAAGTTACACACACACACACACAGGGAGAGAGGAAAGTTACCACACACACCACACACAGGAGAGAGGAAAGTTACCACACACACACACACAGGAGAGAGGAAAGTTACCACACACACACACAACAGGTAGAGAGTGAAAGTTACCACACCCACACACAGGAGAGAGGAAAGTTACCACACACACACACAGGAGAGAGATGAAGTTGACCACACACACACACAGTAGCGAGGAAAGTTACCACACACACAGGAGAGAGGAAGTTACCACACACACACAGGAGAGAGGAAAGTTACCACACACACACAGGAGAGAGGAAAGTTACCACACACACACAGGAGAGAGGAAAGTTACCACACACACACAGGAGAGAGGAAAGTTACCCACACACCACAGGAGAGAGGAAAGTTACCACACACACACAGGAGAGAGGAAAGTTACCACACACACACAGGAGAGAGGAAAGTTACCACACACACACAGGAGAGAGGAAAGTTACCACACACACACAGGAGAGAGGAAAGTTACCACACACACACAGGAGAGAGGAAAGTTACCACACACACACAGGAGAGAGGAAAGTTACCACACACACACAGGAGAGAGGAAAGTTACCACACACACACAGGAGAGAGGAAAGTTACCACACACACACAGGAGAGAGGAAAGTTACCACACACACACAGGAGAGAGGAAAGTTAACACACAGACAGGAGAGAGGAAAGTTACCACACACACACAGGAGAGAGGAAAGTTACCACACACACACAGGAGAGAGGAAAGTTAACACACAGACACAGGAGAGAGGAAAGTTAACACACAGACAGGAGAGAGGAAAGTTACCACACACACAGGAGAGAGGAAAGTTACCACACACACAGGAGAGAGGAAAGTTACCACACACACAGGAGAGGAAGGTTAACACACAGACAGGAGAGAGGAAAGTTACCACACACACAGGAGAGGAAAGTTACCACACACACAGGAGAGAGGAAAGTTACCACACACACAGGAGAGAGGAAAGTTACCACACACACAGGAGAGAGGAAAGTTACCACACACACACACAGCTGCAGGAGAGTAGAGCACGTTCCACATGGCAGCACATTGGCCAGACGGACACCTTGCCTGAGAGAGGGAGAGATCTTAGATGTGTCTATTACTGCCAGTGAGCCAGTGGCACGGGCGCGCGAGAGAGAGAGGGTGCGAGTGAGGGAGGGTATGGCGAGAGAGAGGGGGGCGCGAGAGAGGGGGGGTGCGAGAGAGAGAGAGAGAAAGAGAGAGAGAGGGGGGGGGGGGGGCGAGAGAGGGAGGGTTGGCGAGAGAGCAGGAGAGACGTGGGGCGAGAGAGAGGGGGGGCGGCGAGAGAGAGACAAAGCGTTTAGAGACAACCAGCTTCTGTTGTTTATTGTATTGATTAATTCAATGGGATTTATTTTGTTCTCTCAGAAAAGCACTTCAGCTGTAGACCTACTAGAGTTGGGCAGGAGGCCAGGCGCGCACGCGCACGCGCACACACACACACACAGCACAGTTTATTCGAAATTCTCTCGTGGATCGTTGTTTACCTGACATCATTAGTGTGGTGTGAATGGTTCTGCTGTATTGGGCTGGACCAGACCTGGCAGGTTCAGATAACACTGAATAACACTAGAAGACGCTAACTAGCGCGGCATACGCCAAGTTTAACAGTGGTTGATAATAGTGGAGACGCTAACTAATAGCTCGTTTTTAACACAGCAGGCAGATGCTAACTAAACCTATGGTAAAAGAGATGCTTAGCTAGCGAAAATACTAACTGCTAGTTCATAACATACCGGTTGATGCTAGCACCAATACTAACTGCTAGTTTATAACATACTGGTTGATGCTAGCACCAATGCTAAATGCTAGTTTATAACATACTGGTTGATGCTAGCACCAATGCTAAATGCTAGTTTATAACATACTGGTTGATGCTAGCACCAATGCTAACTGCTAGTTCATAACATACTGGTTGATGCTAGCACCAATACTAACTGCTAGTTTATAACATACTGGTTGATGCTAGCACCAATGCTAACTGCTAGTTGATGCTAGCACCAATGCTAACTGCTAGTTTACTGTAGTAAAATTGTCTGAGGCGCACGAAGACACTTTTACTGATGCCAGTACAGCACCAATAAACCCGAAGTAAAACCAGGGTAGGAATTAAACAAATAGTAGCAGCAGTAACAGCGCTGGTCCTGGATCTGCCTACGGAGGGCCAAACTGTACCCAGTCCAGTGTCAGTAATAGCTCTCCTCTGCTCTGTCTAACTGAGCCACAGGAACCAGGATACAGGAAGTAGACTCTTCCTCATTCACTGGGGGCCCAGGGGTGAGTCATAGGCATGCCTGCCTGACTGCTGCAGAAACAACAAGCCAGCGAATCCCTGGTGGACATGACTTGGATACATCTGAATGGGTAAATAAGCAACTTGGAGCCAATTCCTGAGTAGCCAAATCAGCCAAATCTGCTACGATACCGTAACAATCCAACCATTTCAGATGCATGAAGCACCTCGGCCGTAGGGAGGAGAGGCTGTTTCTGGACAGAGCCACGGAGAGGCTGTATTCCAGGCTCTCACAACCGGGCCGTGATCTGGAGTCTGGAGAGGAGACGAGGAGAGGAAGCTTCACAGCCCACAGCACCCATTTGAATCTGCCTCCTGCAACTGGGGGGGGCCCAGTCATCCTTCCAGTTGACACAACACACATCTCTCGTCTCTCCCTGATCCCACTCAAACAATACAGCGCCCCCCCTATCCTGGACTCCTCTCTATCGCTTCTAGTGCTGCCGTCAACATCCCACCTCTGCCCAGCAGGCAAGGCCTGGAGAATGTAGCAGCACTGCGCTCTCTACAACGTCACACACACACACACTACCCTAAATACACACCTCGAGAAACACAGAAACAACTCTTAAGACGACATATACGCACAGCCCCAAGCGCGCGCGCACACACACACAGAGCTGAAACAAACAAATCCACACACACACAGCAAGCTCAAAATACCAACTATTTATTTGCCTCACGGTTTCAGAAGTGCCTTTACAAGACATTTAAAAGCTCACATCAACTCTGGCTCTCAGCACACTTCCCCTTTCCCCCTCTACATCTCCCCCTCGGTAACTCCCCCCTCGGTAACTCCCCCCTCTACGTCTCCCCCCTCTACGTCTCCCCCCTCTACGTCTCCCCCTCGGTAACTCCCGCCTATACGTCTCCCCCTCGGTAACTCCCCCCTCTACGTCTCCCCCTCGGCAACTCCCCCCTCTACGTCTCCCCCTCGGCAACTCCCCCCTCTACGTCTCCCCCTCGGCAACTCCCCCTCTACGTCTCCCCCTCGGTAACTCCCCCCTCTACGTCTCCCTCTCGGTAACTCCCCCCTCTACGTCTCCCTCTCGGTAACTCCCCCCTCTAGGTAACTCCCCCTTCTACGTCTCCCTCTCGGTAACTCCCCCTTCTACATCTCCCTCTCGGTAACTCCCCCCTCTACATCTCCCTCTCGGTAACTCCCCCCTCTACATCTCCCTCTCGGTAACTCCCCCCTCTACGTCTCCCTCTCGGTAACTCCCTCTAGTCGGATTGTCATCATAGCCAATTCCAGGAGAGCACACACATTATCCCAGTGATAATCTTTTAAATCCTTATCAAATTAAAAACAAATCATTTCCATAAAGCCGGCCAGGGATCAGACGGGTCAGATCTAGTAAGTGTTTCTGGGACGGCGGCGGGGTGGCACTGTAGGCTAAAACAGTCACTATGTCCACTTGAGCCGCTTATGTTTGGAAGGACTAGCCTATGTCACAGCCCACTACAGTAGCGATGCTGCTGACCCTGGTCTGATGGTATTAGTGCTTTCTCTCAATCTGCTGTATTAATTCCCGCTGTGCTGTATGGTAATCCTGGCTTTAGTACACACACCGAGACAGACAGACAGACAGAGAGACAGAGAGAGAGACAGAGACAGACACAGAGAGAGAGACAGAGAGAGACAGACAGACATAGAGAGAGAGACAGAGACAGACAGACAGACAGAGAGAGAGACAGAGAGAGAGAGAGAGAGAGAGAGAGAGAGACAGACAGAGACAGACAGACAGCGAGACAGAGCGACAGTGAGAGAGACAGAGCGACAGTGAGAGAGACAGAGCGACAGTGAGAGAGACAGAGCGACAGTGAGAGAGACAGAGCGACAGTGAGAGAGACAGACAGAGAGAGAGAGAGACAGACGACAGAGAGACAGACACAGAGCGACAGCGACAGAGCGACAGCGAGAGAGACAGAGCGACAGTGAGAGAGACAGCGAGAGAGACAGAGCGACAGCGAGAGAGACAGCGAGAGAGACAGAGACAGAGAGCGACAAAGCGAGAGACAGCGACAGAGAGACAGCGCGCGAGAGAGAGACTAATGTAGCGTAAATCATAAAGAGCAGGCCATGTATAGCTTACTACTTCAGCCGGAGTTAAAGCAAACCCCACTATCACATGTTCTTTTATTACAGAAGAATAGCATCTTATCTCTTATGCCCTGTAAACAAATACTTAACGGATGATTAGCAATACAATTCCCATCTACACCTAAGCTCAATGCACACAGATACAACACACACCTGCCTAGAAAGCAATAGGCTAAATTCACAGAGATTGGCCTCTGAAGAGCAACCTCTTCCAAAGCTTATTAGATGAGGCAATCTTTTCCAGTCGAGATTGACACCCGCACACTTCTCCTGACGTGTGGAGTGGGATCGACGCTACGAGGGACAAAGGAGGAGTCAAACCATCTGGATACCGATCCCTTCGGAAGTAAACAGGACCTTCAATGTTGGGGCAGGAAACTTGCTCTCCACAGGGGGGGGGGGGGGCGGCGAACAGCAGGCCTACTCCGTTTCACTTTCACAACGCAGCTCGTTAACTAGCTCGGAGCCTGACAGAGCTGGGACTGTGAGAGGATGAGGAAGTCACAGAAGCCTGACTATGACTGGATAGAGCACACATAGCCACTTTCGGAGAAGTTGCCTCGCTAAATTGTAAACACCGACACTCACAGAATTAGCTAGCTTTCTCAGTGCCAGAACGTCTTTTTTTCTGAATAGCTAAGCACCCGATTCTACTAATCAAAGCCGTGGTTGAAGACTGACGATATAATATTAATCCGGTGCGTTACTGCTCTGCTGGAGCAAAGGCCTGCACCTCCCACAGTGGAAAAGACTCTGGTTTCAATATGAGACCAGTGTAGAACAGTAAAGAACAACAGTCTAAATTTGGTCTAGGTTGTAGTCTGGACCTGTTCATTGACAACATTTATAGCAAACAACAAGTGAACAAGGGGCTTTGCCAAATGGCCATGGTCAGTCCAGCCTGCCCTGAACACACACAGTGGGGTTTCTGTCAGCACAATGGCATCCATTTGTAGGCCAACTTTGGCCCGGTTCGTGATTTGATTTCATCAATAGATGTGACTAAACGCATCACGTATTGAATTTCACTAAAAAAAAGGATGTTACGGATATTATTTTTTGACTCTATCGTATCGGTGTTGACGTTAAATGGCAGTAGTGTTTTTGCACTAGTTTGCTGGGCACCAACACACTTCCTTCATGGCTTTGTTCTCCATCTCTAGAGACAATTTGTTTTCAGCACTTTTTTCCCGTCCATGACTGAAACGCGTGTTCTCGTGCCTCTCTCGTCCCTTCTGCAGCAGACACACGGCGAGAAATGTGTTCGGGACATCGGTGCAAAGGCATATAGAATCGTGAGAATCGCTAAAACATATCGTATCGGCACCGAAGTAGCATGATAATATTGTATCGTGGCAATTCCCAGCTCTGGTGTTTTAATCATAATAAATGACCGAAGGTTCAAGAACAACAGGTTTTTGGGGTGTTCCATGCCCAGTCAAGTACAATGTATCCCCTTGAATATTTGAGTCTCCCTTTCCAGGCAGGAGATTTCCGTGGTACCAGTGACGTCTCCTCGCTAGCACTTGCAGCACACTCAAACTGATGCTGAACAGCAACCTAGCGTGTGAACAAAACCACGTGAATAGCCAAGGAGCACGAGGACAAAGTCTCACTTTAGGAGACTTTCTGGTAAATGCATGTGCAGTGGGCTTCTAAAAAATGAATCTTTCAGCACTTCACTTACACAGCCCCTTACACACTTACACAGGAGGTCTGTCTGCACTACAGCTCCCGTCAGGCAGTGGTGAGGAGGTCTGTCTGCAGTACAGCTCCAGTCAGACAGTGGTGAGGAGGTCTGTCTGCACTACAGCTCCAGTCAGGCAGTGGTGAGGAGTTCTGTCTGCACTACAGCTCCGGTCAGGCAGTGGTGAGGAGGTCTGTCTGCACTACAGCTCCGGTCAGGCAGTGGTGAGGAGGTCTGTCTGCACTACAGCTCCCGTCAGGCAGTGGTGAGGAGGTCTGTCTGCACTACAGCTCCCGTCAGGCAGTGGTGAGGAGGTCTGTCTGCACTACAGCTCCCGTCAGGCAGTGGTGAGGAGGTCTGTCTGCACTACAGCTCCCGTCAGACAGTGGTGAGGAGGTCTGTCTGCACTACAGCTCCCGTCAGACAGTGGTGAGGATGTCTGTCTGCACTACAGCTCCCGTCAGACAGTGGTGAGGAGGTCTGTCTGCACTACAGCTCCCATCAGGCAGTGGGGCGCTGCTGCACAAAACACCAGGGGTGTGTTCGAGCCTCGCAACGGAAACAATTGACTGTTTAAAGAACCAAAATGGAAGTAAACAGACCTCCCCGTTTTCGTTCCGTTTGCCTCTTATTGGTTCCTAGAGTAAATGGTGTCTGTTGCAAGATGTTTCCGCAAAACACAAAACATTTTGCAACGGAATCAGTCTAATGAATTCACCCCAGGGTCGCAAAACCTTCAGAAAGAAATATATAATGGACAGACATCTAGCCCATCTCCAACTTGTAGAATAGGCAATTGGTCTAAAGCTCTTTTCACGACAGTTATATCTGCAACGTTACAGAAAGCTCACATATAGAGACTGTATTTTGTAGAATAGAAATGACCTGTGTCAGGTAGAATAGTGAATCATGTCAGCTCTATACTTAAAGTCTCTAAGCTAGTTGATGAACAACAGGCTACCTGCCATTTGGTAAAACGTTCAGCAAATCAGCAAGGCTCACTCGGATTAACGCAAACGTATCACATTATCAGAAACAACTTTGAGGAAGACATTGGATCTATGTTCGTTGCTCGCCACCACGCTACATATTACAACCGCGAAAAGTCCATCAAGCAATAGACGGAGACAGCATAACCTGCTGTGCTTCTGAAGCTTTGAGGCTTAAGCTTGGTAAGGGATTTTAAGCCAAGCCGTTACAGCCATGAGCCTAGGCTACAGACACTTCTTAACATTTTATCTCATGTTCAGCACGTCCATCCTCTTTTAGCTGTTCAATTCACATTTGACATAAACACCCTGAGAAACTGACGTTGAGAATGCCACCGATGTCTTTTGTTGGTGAGGAGTGGACATGGCCACCAAACCCTCCACCAGATCATTCTTCCCCGTGTAGTCTTGACTTCCTACTGTAACAGACGAGACAAACAAACCCTGACTAGAATTTAAATGTACAGCTAATAAGCTAAACTGGTGTGTGTGGGTTTGGCAGAGGAAGGTGTAGCCAAATCTGAAAAGGTCAAATTGGTTTTCTGTTATAGTAAGGCATTTTATTTGTATTTTTCTCAAATATCATATTAATCCTGTTTCACAAGTGTGTACTAATGCGCATGCAATTTGGAAATGTGTATATATATTTTTTTGCATATCCCAACTCTCCCTCAGTCACCCTTGGGGAGTGGGTCACGGCCAGGGTCATACCCAAAGTGCTTATAGCAAACAGTTTAGCATGAATCGTATCTAAAGGTCACAGACAACAGGACCTTTCCACACTACTATACACCTAACGGGAGATAACATCTTTGTCTGGACTGCACAGCAGTTAGCTCCAACAATAATAGCTGACAGAATGTGTTGCTATGGTGGCATCAATGGCCTCGCAAACACCACACACTCCAAAACGCAACATTTCCATCGCCTCGCATTTGCCTACAACATCCCAATGGTAGCTGCCTGCCTGTAAGCCTGTATTTGTTATTCAAAACTTGTGTGTTAATAGATATCTTAAAACACCAGTGATTGAGTGGGCAGAGTCAGGCAATTGAAGGGGAGAGATACACAGATGCGAATGGATGGATGTAGTCTGATTAAATGAGGCTGTAATACACAATTAATTGTTATACACAGCCTGAAACTAATCCCTGCAAAATAGTGTAAATGTTGCTTACATGCCAGAATGTTTAATAAAATTACATTTAAAGATGCACTATGCAGAAATCGCTTGGCCATTTCCTGGTTGCTAAAATCCTAAGTTTGCCTAATTTCACTTTATGTGACAAAACAAGCAAATATAGTGTAGAGAATCATTGTACCATCTAAACCGCTGTGAAATACATTTTCCAAAATGATTATATTTTCAGTTGTTTGAAGCTGGTGCATGAAACTGAAAGAAGCAAAAACAAAACATAAGAATAGGAAGCATAGAAATAATGCACATAGTACAGATCTACAGCTTCTTAGACTTGATTTTAATGAGTGACATATCTATAACTCACATTTCTATGTGAATTTGGTCAGGTCGCCCCAAAAAAAGTGACATATTGCCGCTTTAAAAGCTTACTCCACCGATTGTCTGTGCGGTTTGTCCTTCTGCTGTTCTGGAGACAAAATAACCACAGGAAAGCATTGTTTTCCCGACTTTTTAGAGAGCCAGTAGGTATATGGTTCTGTTCGTCAACAAGGTAAAAATTAGTTTAATATTGGATATTCATTTTTTATCTCGTCAATAGCTATTGAATCAAGCATGCAATGACAATGAAAATGGTATATTCTGAATCAGGGGAGGATGAGGAACAACTGACACCTTTTTTGTGTGTGACGTTTCTTTCTCCGCAAGCTTCAATGCCATACAACTCTCCTTCCGTGGTCTCCAATTGCTCTTAAATACAAGTAAAAACTAAATGCATGCTCTTCAACCGATCGCTACCTGCACCTACCCGCCTGTCCAACATCACTACTCTGGACGGCTCTGACTTAGAATACGTGGACAACTACAAATACTTAGGTGTCTGGTTAGACTGTAAAAACTCTCCTTCCAGATCCATATCAAATCCAACCACATCTCCAATCCAAAGTTAAATCTAGAATTGGCTTCCTATTTCGCAACAAAGCATCCTTCACTCATGCTGCCAAACATACCCTTGTAAAACTGACCATCCTACCAATCCTCGACTTTGGCGATGTCATTTACAAAAAAGCCTCCAATACCCTACTCAACAAATTGGATGCAGTCTATCACAGTGCAATCCGTTTTGTCACCAAAACGGATTGCCATATACTACCCACCATTGCGACCTGTATGCTCTCGTTGGCTGGCCCTCGCTTCATACTCGTCGCCAAACCCACTGGCTCCATGTCATCTACAAGACCCTGCTAGGTAAAGTCCCCCCTTATCTCAGCTCGCTAGTCACCATAGCATCTCCCACCTGTAGCACACGCTCCAGCAGGTATATCTCTCTAGTCACCCCCAAAACCAATTATTTCTTTGGCCGCCTCTCCTTCCAGTTCTCTGCTGCCAATGACTGGAACGAACTACAAAAATCTCTGAAACTGGAAACACTTATCTCCCTCACTAGCTTTAAGCACCAACTGTCAGAGCAGCTCACAGATTACTGCACCTGTACATAGCTCACCTATAATTTAGCCCAAACAACTACCTCTTTCCCAACTGTATTTAATTTTAATTAATTAATTTATTTTGCTCCTTTGCACCCCATTATTTTTATTTCTTCTTTGCACATTCTTCCATTGCAAAACTACCATTCCAGTATTTTACTTGCTATATTGTATTTACTTTGCCATCATGGCCTTTTTTGCCTTTACCTCCCTTCTCACCTCATTTGCTCACATTGTATATAGACTTGTTTATACTGTATTATTGACTGTATGTTTGTTTTACTCCATGTGTAACTCTGTGTCGTTGTATCTGTCAAACTGCTTTGCTTTATCTTGGCCAGGTCGCAATTGTAAATGAGAACTTGTTCTCAACTGGCCTACCTGGTTAAATAAAGGTGTTCTCAACTTCCCTACCTGGTTAAATAAAGGTGTTCTCAACTAGCCTACCTGGTTAAATAAAGGTGTTCTCAACTAGCCTTCCTGGTTAAATAAAGGTGTTCTCAACTAGCCTACCTGGTTAAATAAAGGTGTTCTCAACTAGCCTTCCTGGATAAATAAAGGTGAAATAAAAATAAATAAATAAAGATTTCCAAGAAATCTAAAGTAAACTAAGCATCCGTGTGGATCGTTCTCCATCCTCCTGATTTGGAATTTAACATTTTCATTGTCACGGCATCCTTGGTTGAATAGCTATTGATGGGAGAAAAACAAATATATCCAATATAAAACTAACTTTACCTTGGTGTCGAACAGAACCATATACCTGCCCCTCAAAAAGTTGGGTACAACTGCTCAGAAAACCAGAAGAGTACATTTAAATGACATGTTATTCAACATTCTAGCTTGTAGGGTGCATTTACATGATTTTGAAGACATTTGTTTCAGACCGGTAAACACATATTTTTTTAACTAGGCAAGTCAGTTAAGAACAAATTGTTATTTACAATGACGGCCTAGGAACAGTGGGTTAAAGGGGCAGAACGACCGATTTTTTTAGCTTGTCAGCTCGGGGATTCGATCCACCAACCTTTCGGTTACTGGTCCAATGCTCTAACCACTAGCCCCCCCCCCCCCCCCCCCCCCCCCCCCCCCCCCCCTACATGAACACAACATATCTATTTCAATCACTTCGGAGTATTTACTCATTTCTCTTACACTGGGCTGAAGTACACACCAAAGTATTTACTCATTTCTCCTACACTGGGCTGAAGTACACACCAAAGTATTTACTCATTTCTCTTACACTGGGCTGAAGTACACACCAAAGTATTTACTCATTTCTGTTACACTGGGCTGAAGTACACACCAAAGTATTTACTCATTTCTCTTACACTGGGCTGAAGTACACACCAAAGTATTTACTCATTTCTCCTACACTGGGCTGAAGTACACACCAAAGTATTTACTCATTTCTCTTACACTGGGCTGAAGTACACACCAAAGTATTTACTCATTTCTGTTACACTGGGCTGAAGTACACACCAAAGTATTTACTCATTTCTCTTACACTGGGCTGAAGTACACACCAAAGTATTTACTCATTTCTCCTACACTGGGCTGAAGTACACACCAAAGTATTTACTCATTTCTGTTACACTGGGCTGAAGTACACACCAAAGTATTTACTCATTTCTCCTACACTGGGCTGAAGTACACACCAAAGTATTTACTCATTTCTCTTACACTGGGCTGAAGTACACACCAAAGTATTTACTAATTTCTCTTACACTGGGCTGAAGTACACACCAAAGTATTTACTCATTTCTCCTACACTGGGCTGAAGTACACACCAAAGTACTTACTCATTTCTTACACTGGGCTGAAGTACACACCAAAGTATTTACTCATTTCTCCTACACTGGGCTGAAGTACACACCAAAGTATTTACTCATTTCTCCTACACTGGGCTGAAGTACACACCAAAGTATTTACTAATTTCTCCTACACTGGGCTGAAGTACACACCAAAGTATTTACTAATTTCTCCTACACTGGGCTGAAGTACACACCAAAGTATTTACTCATTTCTCCTACACTGGGCTGAAGTACACACCAAAGTATTTACTCATTTCTGTTACACTGGGCTGAAGTACACACCAAAGTATTTACTCATTTCTCTTACACTGGGCTGAAGTACACACCAAAGTATTTACTCATTTCTCCTACACTGGGCTGAAGTACACACCAAAGTATTTACTCATTTCTGTTACACTGGGCTGAAGTACACACCAAAGTATTTACTCATTTCTCCTACACTGGGCTGAAGTACACACCAAAGTATTTACTCATTTCTCTTACACTGGGCTGAAGTACACACCAAAGTATTTACTCATTTCTCTTACACTGGGCTGAAGTACACACCAAAGTATTTACTCATTTCTCCTACACTGGGCTGAAGTACACACCAAAGTACTTACTCATTTCTTACACTGGGCTGAAGTACACACCAAAGTATTTACTCATTTCTCCTACACTGGGCTGAAGTACACACCAAAGTATTTACTCATTTCTCCTACACTGGGCTGAAGTACACACCAAAGTATTTACTCATTTCTCCTACACTGGGCTGAAGTACACACCAAAGTATTTACTCATTTCTCCTACACTGGGCTGAAGTACACACCAAAGTATTTACTCATTTCTCCTACACTGGGCTGAAGTACACACCAAAGTATTTACTCATTTCTCCTACACTGGGCTGAAGTACACACCAAAGTATTTACTCATTTCTCCTACACTGGGCTGAAGTACACACCAAAGTATTTACTCATTTCTCCTACACTGGGCTGAAGTACACACCAAAGTATTTACTCATTTCTCCTACACTGGGCTGAAGTACACACCAAAGTATTTACTCATTTCTCCTACACTGGGCTGAAGTACACACCAAAGTATTTACTCATTTCTCCTACACTGGGCTGAAGTACACACCAAAGTATTTACTCATTTCTCCTACACTGGGCTGAAGTACACACCAAAGTATTTACTCATTTCTCCTACACTGGGCTGAAGTACACACCAAAGTATTTACTCATTTCTCCTACACTGGGCTGAAGTACACACCAAAGTATTTACTCATTTCTCCTACACTGGGCTGAAGTACACACCAAAGTATTTACTCATTTCTCCTACACTGGGCTGAAGTACACACCAAAGTATTTACTCATTTCTCCTACACTGGGCTGAAGTACACACCAAAGTATTTACTCATTTCTCCTACACTGGGCTGAAGTACACACCAAAGTATTTACTCATTTCTCCTACACTGGGCTGAAGTACACACCAAAGTATTTACTCATTTCTCCTACACTGGGCTGAAGTACACACCAAAGTATTTACTCATTTCTCCTACACTGGGCTGAAGTACACACCAAAGTATTTACTCATTTCTCCTACACTGGGCTGAAGTACACACCAAAGTATTTACTCATTTCTCCTACACTGGGCTGAAGTACACACCAAAGTATTTACTCATTTCTCCTACACTGGGCTGAAGTACACACCAAAGTATTTACTCATTTCTCCTACACTGGGCTGAAGTACACACCAAAGTATTTACTCATTTCTCCTACACTGGGCTGAAGTACACACCAAAGTATTTACTCATTTCTCCTACACTGGGCTGAAGTACACACCAAAGTATTTACTCATTTCTCCTACACTGGGCTGAAGTACACACCAAAGTATTTACTCATTTCTCCTACACTGGGCTGAAGTACACACCAAAGTATTTACTCATTTCTCCTACACTGGGCTGAAGTACACACCAAAGTATTTACTCATTTCTCCTACACTGGGCTGAAGTACACACCAAAGTATTTACTCATTTCTCCTACACTGGGCTGAAGTACACACCAAAGTATTTACTCATTTCTCCTACACTGGGCTGAAGTACACACCAAAGTATTTTGCAACAAGAGCCTTTCAAGGAGCTGTAATTTATGGTTTCACATGTATTTCTTTTTTGCACTCCATATTTTGTCACCGCCTTTCACCCTGCATTGGTATCTGAAGCCTGATTGCACTACGGTGTGATAAAAGTGTATGCAAACATGAACTAAATAGAAAACGGATATGTGAAAATGTACAATTGCAAAGCATGCGGAGTTCTAATGAGCTCTGCCCCGAAACAAGGCCAATAATAATACCCGTTTCATATTGTTATCTTTAATGATTTCTTATTGGTGTTACATTGTCGGGAAGGAACCTGCAAGTGCACATTCCATTGGACAGTGTATATCAGATATCGTAGAAGTAATAAAACGGTATGATCTGCTGCTCGTCTTGGTGGGATCATTTTCACATAGAAACGTTGCTTTCTTGCAGACGCCATTATCCGGGGCCTTGCTCAACTAAGGTAGATAAACAACAACATATCAGTCGTAGCAAGAAAAGGTTTCTGTGAGCTTCACTAAGATGCTGTCGCTGTTCGGCCCGGCTACTTGCAAATGTATCCTTAAATACAAAATACCTGCATTTTAATTAAATACATTCCAAAATCTAAGTATTTTGTTGTTTATCTTTCGACACATTGACCTTGGTGGTATTTAGCCATTCCCTGATTAATCAGGCTAGGGTGGATGCAGAAGACCCCTCCATCGATTGAGCTCTTCTACTCTTTCACCACATCATTCCACCATAAACAGATAGGCCTAACAGATTAATGTAGCAGATGAATTGCATACTATTTATATTCAAAGCAACAAACAAATAAATAAATAGCTTCTGCCAACAGATGGTGGTGGTGGTGTCAGCAGGGTGGTAAAAATCTACTTTTTGGTCCACCAGCCGCAGCGGCCGCAATTTTACCGGCCACTTAAATGTCTGAAATATAATTCGAATTAAGATGAATCACAGAAAAGACTGTACAAATCACAGAATAGTGTACACACCAACCCGCTTTCAGCACTTTAGCATTCAGATTCTCTCTTCCAGAGCTGACACACTCAAATATATATATATATCATTTATTTTTACCTCAGCTTTGGATAAAATAAACTGCCCCCAAATGCAATGCAGCTGGTAAGAATGGACATTTTACCAGACAATGCCAAAATCTACCCGCATTGATAGATGACTCTTGGTCTGGTCTTCAGAACCCATCGTTAATAAGCATCATTAAAATGATATAATTCTAGGATGGCATTATGTCAGATGCTAATTGAACTAAAAGTGGATTTGAGGGATGGGGCCTCAGATGGTAGGGACCCTGAAGCCAGAGACAGCTGACGAATTGTTTCCTTTAGCGAGATACTGCAACTGACTTGACACATTTAAATTAGTTTGGGTTTATCTCCCTACAGACAGACGCACACCAATTTGACTGGTAAACACTGACTGACCGAGGCACAATATAAGGCGGATGAGCAATTATGTACCTGGGTTCAGGCAGTATAATTTTCTTGCTCGCCCGGGCCGCTGGAGTAGATTTGCTCTTCTCCATCGCCATCAAATAGCTGACATCGGCGAGAACTGCTTCGAGGTCCGCCATCTTCAACCTTGGGTGGACACCACACCTGCCGTGGGAACGTTTTTTTTAATTTATTTAAGGAAAAGACGAAGCGAATGTCCACTGAATCTAGCTAGATCCAACCAGGGGCGACCAAGACAGCTATGCGGATGACAGGGGCGACCATCCGAATGGAGCGTGTCGTTTTCTTCCTCTAGGTCTGGCAAACACGGTCTCTCAAAACACAACCATTGTGACAGAAAAACAAACACACACAAAAACCAAAAAAATGTAGAGGAGATTGATAGCTCAATAGATGACTCGTTTATTGAGAGTTCACTCATCTGGTTGCGTGTTGTCGTCTTCCCATCAATAAGGTTCCGTTTTGTGTAAAACGTGTGTTGCGGTTTCATGGACTCCGAATATAGGCAGTTCAAAATAACAGCAGACAAGATTGATGAGATTTTCGTTTCTGCCTCCCCCCCACCACCACATTCAGAGCGCTTCACTTATTTAGATGGGCCACCTGCTAGATTTGGCTAACTAGCACGCCAGCTAGTTGGCTAATAACTGTCAAAGCCCACTGATCCTGGATGATTGGTTTTTTATCTTCTTGGCAAGCTAAAAAATCATGTCAACCTTGCGGTATGTGCGAAGCTTTCGAGCTTCCTAACGGCGCCTTGTCGCCTATGCTGTTAACATAAAACAATACATTAAGCGTCTACGAAGATGCTGCATAAAATCTATCGAAATGGCATCCGACGAAGACATCCCGTGAAAATGACGACAAGGGGAGAGAGCTAAAACAACAAGAGGAAGCCAGCTTCGCCTGTAATCACACAACAACAACAAATCGGACCACGAATGAATAGTCAGGATGCCGTATAAGGTAGGTTCACATGTATTCACCAAAACGAAGACTCGGGACAACAACGTGCTTCTTCATCAGGAGGACATTTGTCGCAGAACACGTCGCCATATAGATGCGGGTTGCTAGCTGAATATCCAGGCCAGCATTCATCAGCTAGATATCCGACTAAAATCCCTCTAGCTAACAAGAAAACTATGTTATTGGCGCTACGGTAACTATATATGCAATATTTAAACAAATCATGCCACGACAAAATCAGCCAGTTCACGTTAGTTAAATGTAGAATCTAGGGAGACAGGGTTGTCTACGACCAAACCGCTGCGCAAAACGTCGCTACTTCGGTAACGAGTCACTTACAGCCGCTTAGCAAGTAGCTAACCCCGTGCTGTGAACCAGTTCAATTTCAACTAACCCGCTAACGTTAGATAATATACTGACTCGGCTAGCGCAGGTAGCTAGCTAACAGCCGCTCTAGTCGCGCCGACGCGAAACCCACTCGTGGAGTTAGCGATCTCGGCTAACGAATCCCTTTCCTCGGGCAAACGCACCTCGTTTAAAAAAAAAATACGGACCAAACCGCACACCATTTGCCATAATCATTGCTTTCGCCCAGTGTCGTGGGCTCTGGCACGGAGACACCAGTGGCTAGCTAGCTGTTATGATGGGGGGAGGGGGCGTTGGAAGGAGGAAATTGGCTAGCTAACGTTAGCTCGGTGCGCCGTCCGCGGTCTCTCGCCACTGGAAGTTGAGTCTTTTCCCGGGCGACCAAACAACTTGCTAGCTAAACCAACGGGCAATGGGAGATAAACTAACAACCTAAGTGCATGTCATTTCGTCTTCCAATATCAGCTGCCTGTCAGTGTCTTCCTCGGTCAAGTGTTGTGACCATACGTTTCTTTTCCTCCTCGTTGCGCGCTACGCGAGACACGTTCCTCTTACTACAGTAGCCCGAATGGATCCGGTAACGAGATCCGCTGAGATCGGTGCATTCGGCAGAATCCGACGCCGAATGAGAACGTCTGATATCCTGTTTGTTTGCGTTCCTCAGAGGCACAGGAATTATTCCTGTTATCCCTGGTGAGTCCGAGTAGAGACCGTTGGCCGAGTCTCCCGTGTGCAGCTGTGTGGTGGGTTTGTGTCTCCCCCCCACCCAGTGTATTCTGTGTTCTCAGAAACGAGCGAGTTCAGCTACTGTGAAAGCCCCACTTCCTCACGCTGCGACCGAGAAGCCCGGAAACCATGTCATGGAGCCGGATCGCTCATGGACGGGGAACTACGTGATTATAAATGCCCTGTTACGATTTTATTAAAAGAAATACCATTATATTAAATGAGCACTAGTCTGTTTAACTAAAAAAGAAAATGCATTATTTGTAACAGTGTTCAAAAGAGGGCGGTAGGCACTGGGCACTCATTATGGGCATCTTTTTTTAAATTACTAACACATGAATAATAGATGGCTGACACATCTGGGAGATAACTAGCCGGATCAATCCAACGGACCATTCCCTGAATCATTAGACAACCCATTTGTGTATCTCCAAACCACTTTATTGTAGGCGTATGTTGGAGACCTGTTTAATCAGATTTTGAAGCATATATACACATATTACACATATTTAATTGGGACGTTTGATTTTCCTAAAATTCAGTAGGCAAATGAATTGGCCAGTAGGCCTTCAATTATGTGCTGCACTGTTAATAAAATACTAATTGCTGACGCATTTTGTTGGGCTTTACAACCTATACAACAGTGATTTATTTTTGGACAAGTATTTTACAAATGGCAAGCAAACATCTGATGAAAGCACTGCAAAATTGGGCCGCAATGGCCATCCCAAATGGTATGGGGGTCAGCCGAGCTTCCTCCAACCCACCTGACCCTTATCATAGCCTGTCTTCAAAGGCCACTTTGTCTCATAATTCTATTTAACAATGTACGTCATCACACTGTTATATTTGATTTAACCAAGCAATATTTTATTATTATATTTTGTCAATAGATTGATCTTTTTTGTTGTTGTGTGTGATTACTGTCATGGAGATGTAGCGCCACCTGCTGGCCAGTAAATGTAATGTTTTCTGAAGCGCTCCAGCCTAAAATGTCTCAGTAGCCATGTGGTTGTTTATTTGTTTGTTTGCCTTTAGCTATATTCAGAGAGGCACAAGCATGGACGGTAGGTCAGTGAGGTTTTATAAAGACAGTTTATTCAGCATTGGGTAACAGTGGGGTTAAGCTTGGGATAACGGTGAGAGGTTACTGCTGAATGCGGCGGATGGACTGGATCTGAGGGGTCTGGGAGTGGGATCCGAACTCCCTGAAGTGCTTGTACTCGCCACAGTGACGATCACACTCCATGATGTACTGGTAGCCACGGTATCCGGGGTACTGGTAGCACACGAAACTGGTAGGTAGAGAGACAGAAAGAGATTTCAGAGTCAGTTGGCGATAATGGATACTATGAGGCTAAGGGAGTAGTCAAACAATTAGATTGGAGAGAGGTTGAAAGAGAGGGAGAGAAGCAGATTGGAGTGAGAGAGAGAAAGTGAGTGAAGTAGAGGGAGAGAGAGGTTGACTGTGGTAAGGGCCCGGCTACTCACGCTCCGGACTGGACCCTGAGGGAGCCGACCTCGTTGTTGCACCAGCCCATGGCCTGGAGGGAGGGGTAGTCGTCGCTCAGCTCGCCCTTACGACCAAGGAAGTTCTCGCGCTCATAAATGGTCATACGACACTCCCTGTGGTTCTGGAGGGGAGAAGACGGAGGGGGGGGGGGGGGTTGTCAGTCAAGAGGAAGAGTGTGGAATAGGTCGTGATAGAAGCAGATAGGAGTAGATAGAGAGCGGTAGTTTAGTTACTCACAGCGCAGGCAATGGGCCTGAAGGAGGTCATCCTCTCGATATGGTAGGCATTGCTTCCTCCGAAGGCGTCGCACTGGGGGTACTCTCCTCTCTCCAGCACAAACTGCTGGCCCTGGTAGGAAGCATGCTCATAGCCAACCCAACTATAGGAGCGAGAGGGAGAAAGGGGGAAAAGTAAGACATCACATTGAGATCTCTCATTTTCCCATCAGCCTCTCTGAGCAATAGTTCTAAAGACTGAAACCAGCGAGTGGAAGGTCTGCTTTGAGTGTTTCTGCGGGTTGGGGATTTTTAAGTGGGGATTTGTGTGTAAGTACTCACGCTCCACTCTCCACCCTGAGGGAGCGCACAGTCTCGAACCCGAACTCCATCACATTGCAGCACTCGGAGGTGAACTCGTGCCGACGACCCTGGAAGCACTCCTCGTCGAAGACAATGATCTGAGAGAGAGAGACATGAGTTACATACTGTATCTGGTCTATTTACCTGGACAGGCTGCTGTAGGGGAGGACGGCTCATAATAATGTCTGGAATGGAATAATGGAATGGTATCAAACACGTGGAAACCGTGGGCTTGGCGCATTCGACGAGTTCCATTCATTCCGTTCCAGACGTGACTGTTAGCCCGTCCTCCCCAATTAAGGTGCCACCAGCAGCCTGTGGTGTGCAGCCGGAAGTGTCTCTCCAGCTCTTTAGAGTTAATATGGTCTGTGATTCGTCTAACTCCGCGGGAACAGAAAGAGTGTGCCTAGACCCGACCCTGCTGTCGACCGAACAGGCCCCTGTGACAAACGGTTTGTTCCTGAGCTCAGGTTGTCACATTGATCCCAGACACCTGTTTCTCCCGCATCTCTCTGGTTTAACGAGTTTTCCTGGACCCCACAGACTGAGCTCAAATACTTGACAAAAATCCTCCTTCTTTCCCTGCTTCCTTCCTTGAGGTAATCACTGATCTGCCACGGTTGGAGAGGTGGAGGTCAGAATTCGCCTGCATTGCTTTTAGGTCACGGACGGATGTATTTGAAACATGTCCACTGCAGGCCTTTGATATGATGCACACTCAGTCACCCAGTCTCACATACCTTCCAGTGACCGGAGAACTTGGTGCAATGGTGAGTCATCTTGTTGTCTGGAATGAGAGAGGACAGATAGCAGGGCTGTTATAAACAATAGTACTTTTTACAACGAGCAGAATGTGACATTTGGACAATGTGCAACTCGGGATGCTAATTAGACCGCTGAACGTTTCTTTCCCACCCATTCATACTGGCATTATATACACACACACACACACACACACACACACACACACACACACACACACACACACACACACACACACACACACACACTCTCTCCCTCACACACACACACACACACACACACACACACACACACACACACACACACACACACACACACACACACACACACTCTCTCTCTCTCTCTCCCTCACACACACACACTCACACACACTCTCTCTCTCTCTCTCTCCCTCACACACACACACTCACACACACACACTCTCTCCCTCACACACTCACACACACACACTCTCTCCCTCACACACACACACACACACATTCTCTCTCTCCCTCACACACACACACACACACACACACACACACACACACACACATTCTCTCTCTCCCTCACACACACACACACACACACACTCTCTCCCTCACACACACATACATACATACACACACACACACACACACACTCTCTCCCTCACACACACATACATACACACACACACACACACACATTCTCTCTCTCCCTCACACACACACACACACACTCTCTCCCTCACACACACATACACACTCTTTCTTCTCATATAAACACACACACTGCCCCAGACACGCAACAAAGTTCGGCAACAAAGTTGGCCCATATCAAAAATACTGACCATCGAACAAATTTTCAGGTGAAATATATATATATATAAATATATATAACAGAGTAAAGTAGCTGGTGGAGGGAGAAAACGGAGCAGCATTGTGCTTCATCCCCTATAATAGAGTCCAGTGGCAGATTAGTACAGCAGGACTCCCTCCCTGTGTAATAAACAATTCATATTGTACCACCGCATCAATGCTATTCTACGCTACATGGCTTTTATGTACTGAAACGGCCCGTACAGCTCGAATGCTCTAGAATGTGAAAAGGCTGGTTTAGCTATGTGTTGTTCAGGGCTAAAAGGCTTGGTTTAGCTATGTGTTGTTCAGGGCTAAAAGGCTTGGTTTAGCTATGTGTTGTTCAGGGCTAAAAGGCTTGGTTTAGCTATGTGTTGTTCAGGGCTGAAAGGCCTGTGAGTATAGTGTCCCAGCGAGTCCCAAAGCAGGCGCTGTGTAGTGACTGGCCTGAATAGCAGGACCATTGTGTGATGCTGGATTGAAAGCGTCAGCAGCTATTTACAGACCCTGTACTGGAATGAGGAAAGTCCAACAGACCAGGGGCCACATCTAGGATATTCCCCTTTAGGTCTCCTTTTCCTATTTATTTTTTTCTGCCACTCTTTTTCGATTTTTCTCTCTATTTTCCCCCTTTTTCTTCCGATTGTTCTCTCTCCATCCCTTGTCGGCCCCTGGTCCTTGTTCCCGGGGCCCAGAGTTATGCCCCTGGGCCTGCCTGGTTGCGGTGTGAAGTGGTGACGGGCAGACCGAGTCATTATGGGGCCTGCTACCCTACCCTAGGCACTCTGCCCTGCTCTGTCTTCCTGCCTGCCTGGCTGGGTGGATGATCAGGCTGGTGCTATGGTTCTCTGGGTGGGACAGAGAGACTCACCTTGCTTTGATGCCCTTGGCTGTCCCGGAATGAGAGTGAGAGGACTCACGCGCCCCCACCCTTTTAAAGCCTCCCCTGGCAAAGGGCCACACTGAAAGCCCCAGCTCAGCAGCGGGGAGGAGCCTCTCTTTGTCCCTCCGACAAAAGCGGGGGTTAATCTATAGAGGGACTGAAGTGCAGACGCCACACTATCACCCAGGGCAGGGACCAGGGGTAGGGAGAAGAGGAGGAGAGAAGAGACGAGTGCAGGGCACTTGGAATGTCAAGGGGTGATGAGAGGAGGGGGATTCCCTCCAAAAGCCACGTACAGTAGCCTACACTTGATTTCTCTCTCTCTCTCTCTCTCTCTCTCTGTCTCTGTCTCTCTCTCTGTCTCTCTCTCTGTCTCTGTCTCTGTCTCTCTCTCTCTCTCTCTCTCTCTCTCTCTCTCTCTCTCTCTCTCTCTCTCTCTCTGTCTCTGTCTCTGTCTCTCTCTACCTCTTCCTCACTATCCCCTCCTTTCATTTCTTCTTTATTTCTATCGTTCACAATCACATCTCATGGGTTCTTGTGGGTCTCTCAGCTAACGAGCTGTATCCCAAGAGCCCTCATGGATGACCCTGTCCTCTCTGTTGACAAGCATGTCATGTCCTTTACTCACCTGTAGGGAGAGACCTGTCTGTCTCTCTGTCTGTCTCACTCTGGTTCACCTCACCTCACCCGCTCCGTTGCAATCCCTGCCCCCTATTTCCTCCCAAAGGATCGATAAAGTATTCTGTCTGTCTGTCTGTCTAACTGACTGACTTAATTGTTATTATGTCATCACTAATGCCTTTGGTCGATTGTCACGGTAAAACGTTGACAGGACTGAAACCGAACATCTTCAATATAAACATACAAGTTCAACTTGTGCACGGTTGACTTTTTGAGACTGTTGATGACCGCCCCACCATGAGGCGCTGTCATTCCGTTTAGCCCCACCATGAGGCGCTGTCATTCCGTTTAGCCCCACCATGAGGCGCTGTCATTCCGTTTAGCCCCACCATGAGGCGCTGTCATTCCGTTTAGCCCCACCATGAGGCGCTGTCATTCCGTTTAGCCCCACCATGAGGCGCTGTCATTCCGTTTAGCCCCACCATGAGGCGCTGTCATTCCGTTTAGCCCCACCATGAGGCGCTGTCATTCCGTTTAGCCCCACCATGAGGCGCTGTCATTCCGTTTAGCCCCACCATGAGGCGCTGTCATTCCGTTTAGCCCCACCATGAGGCGCTGTCATTCCGTTTAGCCCCACCATGAGGCGCTGTCATTCCGTTTAGCCCCACCATGAGGCGCTGTCATTCCGTTTAGCCCCACCTTGAGGCGCTGTCATTCCGTTTAGCCCCACCATGAGGCGCTGTCATTCCGTTTAGCCCCACCATGAGGCATGGAGCGTCGAAGGGGCGCATCTTATTTCGCCCTGCCAATTATTCATAGTTAATCTGCAGCATGATCAGAGCGCCCCCATGTTTCATAACACAGAGCAGCAGGAGGCTCCATTTGGTGCTGGAATGTGGACATCTCGTCTGGCAGATAGAGAGAGAAACATAAACATAGAGAGAGAGGAATAGGCCGAGCCAAGAAATGAGACAGAGGACCGAGTTGGAAGAGGGTCAGCAGCAGGCAAGTCTTGCTCCAGCAGCTTTAGCAGTAAACCCTCAGACGGGTTACACGTCAACAGTGGAACGGACCGCTTCGAAGAAAGAGAAATGGTGGTTATGAACTATTACAGTTGGTTAACCATTAGGCTTAACCAAATGGCTATTGTCATTTGGACTTATGCTGTGTGTCCTTTTTATCCCGACGGGAATATTCTTTTATTTCATTAACTTTCCGAAATATGTTAACCATCACAACTGAATCAATTCAAAAGTATAAATCGTGCCTTTTACATATGCATTTATTTCATTTGATGTTGAACAAACTGTTGTTCTAATGAGGTCTGTGTGTTGCTGGTGTAGAGGAGTCAGGCGCAGGACAGCAGATATGCGTAAATAAACGTATTTTACTCAAAATAGACAAAAATACAATGAAAGCATGCCCACATAACAGACCGTATTACATACAAATAAACATGGGGGAACAGAGGGTTAAATAATGAACAAGTCATTGGGGGATTGAAACCAGGTGTGTAAGACAAAGACAAAACAAATGGAAAATGAAAAGTGGATCCGTGATGGCTAGAAGGCCGGTGACGTCAACCGACGAACGCCGCCCAAACAAGGAGAGGGACCGACTTCGGCGGAAGTCGTGACGGTTGTAGTGTTGTAGGTCGGTACAAAAAGAAGAAAACAATTACTCAGAAAAACTTCACAGCACTAAAAGAAGGTTGCTTACAATCATTTATTCATTCATGAACACATGTTGTTATGACATGTTGTTATGACATGTTGTTATGACATGTTTTGACAAACTCTGTTATAATGCGTAAGCTGTTTATAACACATTAGCCATAGCTGTAGTATTGGACATGGCTTTTGCATTAGCCATAGCTTTAGCATAGCCATGGCTTTGGATTAGCCATAGCTTTAGCATAGCCATGGCTTTTGCATTCGCCATAGCTTTAGCATAGCCACAGCTTTAGCATAGCCATGGCTTTGGTGTTAGCGAGCACAGCGCTGCGCTGGCTGTTATGACAGCAGAGTGACGACCCAGTCAACCATTAGTCAACAGAGAAAGGAGCAGAAACTAGACTGGTACTAGCCTCCCTCTCTCTGACTGGATCCTGTGGAAAGATGGTATCTACGGCTGTATGGCTGCCTTTACACAGCCAGCTCAATTCGAATCTTTTTTTTTCACTAATTGGTCATTTGACCAATCAGATCAGCTCCTTTTCCCAATAAAAATATCAGAATTGGACTGCCTTTGTAAACACAGCCTATGTTTCTGATTCTACACGGGCCTGCTAAGAATGATAAGATAACATAACAGAAGAATGACTCTGAATTACAAATAATACAGAGATAGCTTTCCTAGACATTGATAGGTGCCCAGGTTTCCATGTAAAATTGGTCTAATGTATTTTTGCATTTTATCTGTTGAGATCATCATTTGCCATTATTTTATACACTTTTTTTGTACCCTTACTCAACCAACTTTTACTCTTCCAACCTTTACTCTACCAACCTTTACTCTACCAACCTTTTACTCTTCCAACCTTTACTCTACTAACCTTTTACTCTTCCAACCTTTACTCTTCCAACCTTTTACTCTACCAACCTTTACTCTACCAACCTTTTACTCTTCCAATGTTTACTCTACCAACCTTTACTCTACCAACCTTTACTCTACTAACCTTTACTCTTCCAACCTTTACTCTACCAACCTTTACTCTTCCAACCTTTTACTCTTCCAACCTTTTACTCTACCAACCTTTTACTCTTCCAATGTTTACTCTACCAACCTTTACTCTACCAACCTTTACTCTACCAACCTTTACTCTTCCAACCTTTTACTCTACCAACCTTTTACTCTTCCAATGTTTACTCTACCAACCTTTACTCTACCAACCTTTACTCTACCAACCTTTACTCTTCCAACCTTTTACTCTTCCAACCTTTTACTCTACCAACCTTTACTCTACCAACCTTTACTCTACCAACCTTTACTCTTCCAACCTTTTACTCTTCCAACCTTTTACTCTACCAACCTTTACTCTACCAACCTTTACTCTACCAACCTTTACTCTTCCAACCTTTTACTCTTCCAACCTTTACTCAACCAACCTTTACTCTACCAACCTTTACTCTACCAACCTTTACTCTTCCAACCTTTTACTCTACCAACCTTTACTCTACCAACCTTTACTCTTCCAACCTTTTACTCTTCCAACCTTTACTCAACCAACCTTTACTCAACCAACCTTTACTCTACCAACCTTTACTCTTCCAACCTTTTACTCTTCCAACCTTTACTCAACCAGCTAGTTTTGGACTCATTATGCCCTAGTAGTGGATTGTCATCACAGCTGTACCCTTGACATTCTATGACACACAATGGAGATAGGATCGAGAGAGATGGAAGGAAAGAGTAGTGAGACTAAAGGGTTGGACATTCTCCTCCAGGTTATTTCTATTATTCCACCTCTCTCTTCCATGTCGCCATCACCCTCCTTTGCCACACTTCTAGGTGCTTTTTAATGCTGTGGTGCTGTCTGTGTGTTAGCTTCATGTCTATGTGAAACGTGTGTGCTGTCTGTGTGTTAGCGTCATGTCAGTGTGAAACGGGTGTGTGCTGTCTGTGTGTTAGCGTCATGTCAGTGTGAAACGTGTGTGTGCTGTCTGTGTGTTAGCGTCATGTCTATGTGAAACGTGTGTGTGCTGTCTGTGTGTTAGCGTCATGTCTATGTGAAACGTGTGTGTGCTGTCTGTGTGTTCACTTCATGTCTATGTGAAACGTGTGTGCTGTCTGTGTGTGCTGTCTGTGTGTTAGCTTCATGTCAATGTGAAACGTGTGCTGTCTGTGTGTGCTGTCTGTGTGTTAGCGTCATATCAATGTGAAACGTGTGTGTGCTGTCTGTGTGTTAGCGTCATGTCTATGTGAAACGTGGGTGTGCTGTCTGTGTGTTAGCGACATGTCAATGTGAAACGTGTGTGTGCTGTCTGTGTGCTGTCTGTGTGTTAGCGTCATGTCTATGTGAAACGTGTGTGTGCTGTCTGTGTGTTAGCGTCATGTCTATGTGAAACGTGTGTGCTGTCTGTGTGTTAGCGTCATGTCAATGTGAAACGTGTGTGTGCTGTCTGTGTGTTAGCGTCATGTCAATGTGAAACATGTGTGTGCTGTCTGTGTGTTAGTGTCATGTCAATGTGAAATGTGTGTGCTGTCTGTGTGTGCTGTCTGTGTGTTCGCGTCATGTCAATGTGAAACGTGTGTGTGCTGTCTGTGTGTTAGCGTCATGTCAATGTGAAACGTGTGTGCTGTCTGTGTGTTAGCATCATGTCTATGTGAAACGTGTGTGCTGTCTGTGTGTTAGCGTCATGTCAATGTGAAACGTGTGTGTGCTGTCTGTGTGTTAGCGTCATGTCAATGTGAAACGTGTGTGTGCTGTCTGTGTGTTAGCGTCATGTCTATGTGAAACGTGTGTGTGCTGTCTGTGTGTTAGCGTCATGTCTATGTGAAACGTGTGTGTGCTGTCTGTGTGTTAGCGTCATGTCTATGTGAAACGTGTGTGTGCTGTCTGTGTGTTAGCGTCATGTCTATGTGAAACGTGTGTGTGCTGTCTGTGTGTTAGCGTCATGTCTATGTGAAACGTGTGTGTGCTGTCTGTGTGTTAGTGTGTGCTGTCTGTGTTTGGGAGACAAAAAAAGACAGTCTGTGTGAGATATTATCAGGTCTTTTACATGTTCTTTGATAATAATATTACATCATTTTACCTTTATTTAACCAGGCAAGTCAGTTAAGAACACATCCTTTATTTAACCAGGCAAGTCAGTTAGAACACATCCTTTATTTAACCAGGCAAGTCAGTTAAGAACACATCCTTTATTTAACCAGGCAAGTCAGTTAAGAACACATCCTTTATTTAACCAGGCAAGTCAGTTAAGAACACATCCTTTATTTAACCAGGCAAGTCAGTTAAGAACACATCCTTTATTTAACCAGGCAAGTCAGTTAAGAACACATCCTTTATTTAACCAGGCAAGTCAGTTAAGAACACATCCTTTATTTAACCAGGCAAGTCAGTTAAGAACACATCCTTTATTTAACCAGGCAAGTCAGTTAAGAACACATCCTTTATTTAACCAGGCAAGTCAGTTAAGAACACATCCTTTATTTAACCAGGCAAGTCAGTTAAGAACACATCCTTTATTTAACCAGGCAAGTCAGTTAAGAACACATCCTTTATTTAACCAGGCAAGTCAGTTAAGAACACATCCTTTATTTAACCAGGCAAGTCAGTTAAGAACACATCCTTTATTTAACCAGGCAAGTCAGTTAAGAACACATCCTTTATTTAACCAGGCAAGTCAGTTAAGAACACATCCTTTATTTAACCAGGCAAGTCAGTTAAGAACAAATTCTTATTTTCAATGACGTCCTAGGAACAGTGGGTTAACTGCCTGTTCAGGGGCAGAACGACAGCTTTGTACCTTGTCAGCTCGGGGATTTGATCTTGCAACCTTTCAGTTACTAGTCCAACGCTCTAACCACTAGGCTACCCGCCTCTAACCACTAGGCTACCCGCCTCTAACCACTAGGCTACCCGCCTCTAACCACTAGGCTACCCGCCTCTAACCACTAGGCTACCCGCCTCTAACCACTAGGCTACCTGCCTCTAACCACTAGGCTACCCGCCTCTAACCACTAGGCTACCTGCCTCTAACCACTAGGCTACCCACCTCTAACCACTAGGCTACCCACCTCTAACCACTAGGCTACCTGCCTCTAACCACTAGGCTACCTGCCTCTAACCACTAGGCTACCTGCCTCTAACCACTAGGCTACCTGCCTCTAACCACTAGGCTACCCGCCGCTACTCCATTATGATCCTTCTCATTTGGAAAATACGAATAGGGAGCATAACTTTATTTTATTGATTGCTCTCAACTAACCAGATGAAGAAGAAGAAGATCACCAAAAAGCACCAGTCCGGACAAAACGTACATGAATGGAAATAAATTGCAATCCCCCCCTTTTCTTAATCAACTTTTCCCACTTCAAAATCAAATGTTTTGCCATTTTGAATCATAAGTCTTTTATCTTTTCGAAACTAAGCTCAGTGCTGGTGCAGTTTCACCTGTTAGAGTTAGAGAAAGATACAGAATGTGTGTGTGTGTGTGTGTGTGTGTGTGTGTGTGTGTGTGTGTGTGTGTGTGTGTGTGTGTGTGTGTGTGTGTGTGTGTGTGTGTTAACTCCTTGCTCCCTCCAGGTCTATGCATTCATGTGCCCTAAATGCTACTGTAGCTTACAGGCCCAGCTCACTAACAGAGGGGGAAAGTGCCATTGTCAGGGCTTTCCATTGACAGCAAAGTGCCTACAGGCAGCGGGGGGGGGGGGGGGGGTTCTGGTTGTTGCGATGACCCAGGGGGCTTTGGTCCAAACCAACTCTGATGACGCTGGTGCTTCTATTGTCCACCGAGCCCTTGCGTTCAGCCTTTGCCAGGGTATAAAAGCTAGGGTTCTGCGCTGAGATGGCCAGCACGATCCAGCCTACCCCACACGGCACAGCAAGCTGTACACGCAGGTAAGGACACACACCACACCAACTGAAAACAGCAGTCGATCCACAGCAGCAAACAGCGCACAGAGGCCCACTCCTCTCAGCCTACCATGCCCGGGTGTGTCACCCCCAGGCGGGGCAGAGCCCCTAACAGAGGCTCAGGCCTCAGGGCCTACATGATGCACTCAGACCCCAGGCTGGATTGGTACAACGGGTGGTTATTTTCTCCTTGGAGATTCTGATCCATCCAATGGAAGTGTTTGGCTGCTGTTTCCTGCCTCAGTTAGTTACAAGACTAAGAAATAGTAACAGATACACAAACAAAACACATTCAACTATGTAGTGAGAACACACCTTTACCTGATCTGTGTTTTGATCTTTTTTTCTCTCTCCCTGTCCCTCTTTCTCTCAATCGAACTCTCCATCTCCCACACTATTCTCCCTTTCCCTTTCTGCTCTCTCTCGCCCTCTTTCCCTTCTTACTCTCTTTTACTCTCTCTGCCTGCCCCATCTTCTTTCCTCTGACATGCCTCTCCTCTCCCCATCATCTCACATCTCTCCATTCTCCCTCCCTCTAACCCCTCTCCCTCAATCCATTCCTTCTCCCCCCTCCGCGCTCTCCGTCAGAATCTCCTGATCCCTCACCATGTCTCAGACCGCCAAGTCCGCCTCCAGCCAGGGCACTGATGTCAAGGACAAGGGAGCCCCTGCCCCTGCTGCCACTAGCAAGGCCACTAAGACCGGAGAACCCAGCGTTGGAAACTTCCGAGTGAGTCGTCACACGTCCATTTAGACATACAACACAACCCAGTTGAGAGCAAAGTCCACCCGTTGTGTGGGAGCAGCAAACAGCTTAACGTTAGCCATTCTCTTTGAACTTTTCATCTGAGCCGGGCTAATTGACTACGGATGGAACATCGTACAGGGGCGTTCGTTGTGGTTGGTAAATATTGCTACTTAAGTCGGCGTGTCTTAAGATGACCCCAGAGATCTTGCAGCCTTCACAGCAGTACGGGTCGGCTTTGGATTTTATAGTGGAAGGCGGTACAGGTAGTCCGAGGACAGGAAGAACGTCAGAGCTTTCTAACGGATCGACAAACTGAATGGTACAAACGGTAAAGGGCTCTGAGACCTCATTACATACCTACAGTAGTAAAAGGCACCAAATGCCCTCTAATTCTATGGCAAAAGGGTCAACATAGAAAAACAAATATCTGCGGACGACGGACAGTATCTCACCCTTGACCTCTTCCAGGGATAAATGGCATCTAAACTCTGACCACTCACTACCCCCCTGTAGATCATGCTGTTCGACCAGGAGAACTTCCAGGGCCGAATGATGGAGGTCCAGAACGAGTGCATGAACGTGTGTGAACGCGGCATGGACAGAGTGCGCAGTATCATCGTCGAGTGCGGCCCGTAAGTGGACACACACACCTACAGGGCAAGATTACACACACACACACACACACACACACACACACACAGTCACACACACATCTACAGGATACAATCAATCATCTCTACATGCTAGTCCAACACACAGGAAGACAAACTCAGACTGAGCCCAAAACATTTGAGCCCAAAACATTTGAGCCCAAACACTGATGCTGTCATTTTTCGTGGCCTTTTCACGCACATTTAATTTTGACCCGTCTTCTAATCCCTCTCCCCCTTGTCCCCGGCGGCCACCCCTCTCCAGCTTTGTTGCCTTTGAGCAGACTAACTTCCGTGGGGAGATGTTCATCCTGGAGAAGGGAGAGTACCCTCGCTGGGATACCTGGAGCAACTCTTACCGTAGCGACTGCCTCATGTCCCTCAGGCCCATCCGCATGGTGAGGAACACACACATTCCCGAAACACACACTGTCACATTTTCCTATATACGCTCTCTCACACACATTCCAAACATGACAGTGTTCCCTCCACACCACAGGACAGCCTGGAGCACAAGATCTGTCTGTTTGAGCTCTCCGACTTCAAGGGCAATAAGATGGAGATCCAGGAGGATGACGTGCCAACCCTCTGGGCGCACGGCTTCACCGACAGAGTGGGCAGCGTGAGGGTGCCCGGCGGAGTGTGAGTGTACACAGACACACTCGTACTTACGCACACACACCAGAAATCAATTTCATGGATACTGGGACCGAAAAACCCTCACCTATATTGAAGATTAAAAAAAAAAAACAGATCTGTAGGCTGAAGCAAGACATAGAGCAGCAATACATTAGCATGATGTATAGTGACCTATGTGTGGCCCAGAGCCTGAGGCAGAGTTGCAGGTTCCTGCCTAGTGACAACATGAGGCCTTGTGGGAAGTGTCACTGTATAAAATGAAGTGTTCAGGCAGCCACGGGGAGGAGGGGCTGGGTTTAGAATGTCACACTTTAAAGTGGAAACACAGAACTCCAATGTGACTCATGTTGTCTCTAAAAAAACAGCCTAAACAGCCTATGACTATCAATGCAAATGTAACAACATGACCTTCTCTCCTTTCCTCCTCTCTCCAGGTGGGTGGGTTACCAGTACCCCGGATACAGAGGCTACCAGTACCTATTTGAGTGTGGTGACTACAGACACTACAACGAGTTCTGTGCCTTCCAGCCTCAGATCCAGTCCATGCGTCGCGTCAGGGACATGCAGTTCCACCAGCGTGGTTGCTTCAACCTCACCTCCGCCAGCAAGTGAGCGACCTCTGGTGGATGCACGCTGTAACTGCAGCCAGCCAGCCAGCCCTCCCTCACTCAACCCGCCCATCGGGCGCTTTTTATTTCTCCAATCCTATTCCTCCTTTCCTTCCCTTCACCCACCTTCACCCCTCCATCCTAAAGGGATGGAACGGCAGCATCGTACCGAACGGAACAACTTAAATGACTTTTTATGATGCCAAATAATAAACATGTTTTGAAAAACTAGAATTCCTTTCGCCCTGGACTACTTTATTCAAAGCCTTGTGTTCACTGTGACAACATTTTGTGACAACATTTTGTGCCTCATTGTCCCTTTCTCTCTGTTTGATATTCCTTGTTTCTTTCTCTCTCTTCCCTTTTTGTCTGTCCAACTGTATTCTCCCTATATGTCTTCCTTCTGTTCTTCTCTCTTCCATCTGTTGGACTGAGAAAGGACCATCTGATTAGTGAGGGGTTAAAGGCTGAACACAGCCCCTCTCACCCGCTGACAGACAGTCCCGGGCTCTCAGTTGTAGATTGAACAGTAGAAATGATTATTGCCAAACAATGAGGATGCATGTAGATAAAGCATTGTATAACGTTAATCAACGTCACCTTGAGTCGGCTCGCGAGTGGCGCAGCGGTCTAAGGCACTGCATCTCAGTGCTAGAGATATCACTACATGCCCTGGTTCGATTCCAGGCCGTGCTTGGGAGTCCCATAGGGCGGCGCACAATTGGCCCAGTGTCGTTAGGTTTTGGCCGGGGTAGGCCGTCATTGTAAATAAGATGTTGTTCTTAACTGACTTGCCTGCTTAAATAAAGGTTACATAACAATTATAATACATCTCTGAAGGTTCCGAGAGCCCACGTTGTCCTCCAAAGCTGTTGCTAAGTCATAATTGACGCTTCCGCGTTGTGCTGTTTTATTTCCGATCGTTTTCAAAACCTCCACAGATACACAGCAAGTGAAAGCAGATCTGCAATTTGTTGAAAGCACAACGGTACAGGCTTGGATGCACATCATGCTAATCAATAAAAACCTTTACATTTGCTACTGTGTTTTGCTTGTTTACAGCGCCGCTTCATTTCATAGGGAAATTGTCGCGATGCGCTCGATTGTATCACCAAACATGTTATACTTGTCTGAATTCTATATGGGTCTGGTCTGCTTAGTTCATTGACTGTATATGAACCAGAACTAAAAATAGGGAGTGGGATGTCTCGCGTCCTCTTCCGTCTCTGTATGATTGCACAAGCAGCACACTGAGGATTCGTCAACATGGCAGCACTTTTCAAAGCTAGAAAAGGTCTGTATTACAATCAATGCACAAACTATTGACGTGCTCATTTGTCTCTCAAATACAACGTTTTTTTGTACTTGCTCTTTTGGTGTGTTGACCCTTCGACAATTAAAATAGACTTGGGACAGTTATTTGCCGGGGTTATAAGATGTGTATAACTAAGCTCATTGGTCTATCTGTGCTAACACTAATGGCGAAGTAACGACCGCTAGCTGCATATGTGAGTGTGTGGTTAGCTTCTAACCCATCTCTAAAATAAACCCAGTTATGCATTGCTAGAACCCTGCTTTTTATAGTGGCGGTCAATAATAACTTCCAAGGCAACGTGAATGGGGTTAATGATCGCAGTCGTAACGTAAGCATCATTGACATAGTTTATCGTTCACAGAAACCCTGTTTGCGCTGGCTGCTTGGGTGGTTATCGATGTCGCAAATACACACGATTGGCATTGTACCGTAGTGAATATATTCACATTTCTAGTTTTCTGGTGTCACCTCAAGTCTTCACTCGAGCAGGCGCGTTCTCAATGGGACACGTTAAGGACGCGGTGGACGGATGATGACCTTTCACCTAGTTTACCGCTGTGCTGGTCAGCTAACCCGGTATGTAGATTATTATCTAGATCCTGTATGGGTTCAGTATATCACATTACATATTCTTGAGGGAATTTGCACAGGTGAATGACTATTCTTTGTAGTTAGCGAGACACACAGCCTACATCCATCAGTCAAACCTTAGATTAAGAGAGCAATCAAGGTTGCTATATAATAACTACATCATCTTCATCAACTTCATCATCGGTAGGTCATTTTTCATGTCCACTTTTCAACCCTTACCCCAGAGGCAGGGAGTTGTGGGCGGGTGGGTTGGGTCCATTTATGATCATTGGTTGGGTGTCACACAGAATCGACCTGGACAGTTGGATTCACACAGGTGTAATGCAACACTGATAACTGTCTAACAATAGTGTCACGATGATGTAAATTCATGCTAGACATGAGCAGGTCCTACAGTACTAAAGTCTCTCTGTCTCTCTCTCTCTCTCTCTCTCTCTCTCTCTCTCTCAGCCCTTGGCCTGTGTGGCTGTAGATCTCTGTCCTCGCTAGCTGGGCTACCAGAGATGCATCAGATGATGAGACAGACCTGTAGAGACTATGCAGACAGAGAACTGGCTCCTATTGCTGGCAAATTAGACAAGGAGCACCTCTTTCCCGCCCAACAGGTACTCACACCACTAAACAGGAGGTACACACACACTCTTAACACAGTGGTATTCAAACTTTTTCAGCAGGGACCCCCAAATCTAATGACACAACAAATACCCCAAAATCCATTACATTTTCATCTCTCTTATCAAAATGAAAATAAACTAATACATACTCTACGTCTTTCTCAAAAAAAAAATGTTATATTGTCCCATGTTATAATCTGTGCTCATAATTGTTTTGTCTCCCTCATAATTGTTGTTGTTGAATACCACTGCATCCACCTGTGTGTTTGTACAGGTGCGAGAGCTGGGTGCTATGGGGGTGATGGCTGTAGAGGTTCCTGAGGCGCTGGGAGGAGCAGGTATGGACTACCTGGCCTACTCTCTGGCCGTGGAGGAGATCAGTAGGGGATGTGGCAGCACTGGATGTGTGGTCTCGGTCAACAACGTACGTAAGCGTGTGCGTGTGTGTGTGTGTGAAAGAGACTGTCTTTTGTCTTGCACTGATACAAAAGTGTGTGTGTGTGTGTGTGTATAGTCCTTGTACATAGGGCCGATATTGAAGTTTGGAACACCGGAGCAGAAGGATCAGTGGATCACCCCTTTTACAACCGGAGAGAAAGTTGGCTGCTTCGCTCTGAGTGAACCAGGTACAAACACCTTTGTCCCAGAACCCTCCACTCACTTCTACGCTCCAACCTGGGGAAATGAGTGGTTGTTTCACTGTTGATGTCTTTTCTATCCTCTCCTTCACTCTCTCTCTCTCTCTCTCTCTCTCTCTCTGTCTCTGTCTCTCTCTCCTCTGTCTCTCTCTGTGTCTCTCTCTGTGTCTCTCTCTCTCTCTGTGGAAATGGGTGGTTGTTTCATTGTTGGCGTCTTTTCTATCCTCTCCTTCACTCTCTCTCTCTCTCTCTCTGTCTCTGTCTCTCTCTGTGTCTCTCTCTCTCTCTCTCTGTGGAAATGGGTGGTTGTTTCATTGTTGACGTCTTTTCTATCCTCTCCTTCACTCTCTCTCTCTCTCTCTCTCTCTCTCTCTCTCTCTCTCTCTCTCTCTCTCTCTCTCTCTCTCTCTCTCTCTCTCTCTCTCTCTCTCTCTCTCTCTCTCTCTCTCTCTCTCTCTCTCTCTCTCTGTGTCTCTCTCTCTGTGTCTCTCTCTCTGTGTCTCTCTCTCCTCTGTCTCTCTCTCTCCTCTCTCTCTCTGTGTAGGTAATGGTAGTGATGCAGGGGCAGCGTCTACATTAGCCAGACAGGAGGGAGGGGAGTGGGTACTGAACGGGACTAAAGCCTGGATCAGCAACTGCTGGGATGCCTCAGCTACTGTCGTATTCGCTACCACCGACAAGTCACTCAAACACAAGGTTAGATACACCGCTGTTGGAGTCGAACCATGGTTAAACACCTCTAGTCCCCCTCTCTCTCCCCCTCTCTCTCCCCCCTCTATCTATCTCTCTCTATCAATATTTTATTACTTTATCAATGTAACTCATGCACGCAATTCATCTTGTTGCTGCTATTTGTGGGTCCGACAACAAAAATCATTGTCCCTTCCCTCCCTCAGTGTATATATTCCCTCCCTCTGTAGGGTATCAGTGCATTCCTGGTGCCCATGCCTCACCCTGGCCTTTCCCTGGGGAAGAAGGAGGACAAGCTGGGCATCAGAGCCAACTCCACGGCCAACCTCATCCTGGAGGACTGTAGGATACCCCTGGGCAACATGCTGGGGCCACGAGGGTCTGGCTTCAAGATAGCCATGGTGGGATTGTAGGGTAGGGTGGGGTGGGGGGTGTTGCGTGTGCGAGGGGACGGGTGTATGTTTTGTGGTCCATCTCCGTGCGTGTGTACTGATCCCCTCTCTCGCCACAGCAAACCCTGGACGGTGGGCGTATAGGCATAGCATCCCAGGCTCTGGGCATCGCTCAGGCAGCTCTGGACTGTGCTGTGGACTACGCTCACAAACGCACCGCCTTCGGAGCTCCCATTGGCAAGCTTCAGGCCGTACAGGTATGCGTGTGTTAAAGTCTGTGTTTGAATGTTAAGGTGTGTAAGTGTCTGTTATCAAAGGGGTGTGTGTGTGTGTGTGTTTCAGTTCAAGCTGGCGGACATGGCTGTAGCTGTTGAAAGCGCTCGTCTCCTCACCTGGAAGGCTGCAATGCTAAAAGATGCCAAGAAACCCTTCACCAAGGTACATACACACACACACACACACACACACACACACACACACACACACACACACACATTCACACACACACCACACACACACACACATACACATACACATACACACACACACACATACACACACACAACACACACACACACACACAACACACACACACCACACACACACACACAACACACACACACCACACACACACACACACAACACACACACCACACACACAACACACACACACACAACACACACACACAACACACACAACACACACACCACACACACACACACACACACACACAACACACACACACACACCGTCCTCTCTGTCACACTACGTAACGTTGTACTCCGTCCTTCATGTCCCTACAGGAAGCAGCGATGGCCAAACTATCAGCGTCGGAGGCCGCTACCTTCTGCGGCCATCAGGTACGCATCACGGAGCCCGCGATGTCATGTTTGCTAGTGCCTGACTCTATTGATCAATAGCGGATTTGACAGAATTCACAGAAAATCTCAGATTGCTAACTCCTTCTAATGTTCTTTGCCTTCTGCGGAACTACAAGTCGATCCAGGTTCTTGGGGGAATGGGTTACGTGACGGACATGCCAGCAGAGAGGCACTACCGCGACGCGCGAATCACTGAGATCTACGAGGGCACCAGTGAGATCCAGAGACTGGTGATAGCCGGCCAGCTGCTGAAGGAGTATGTACCATAGAGACTTGCGGGCTGTGCCCCGGATGGCAGTCTATTCGCTACATAGTGCACTATTTCTGGACAGACCCCAACGGTCAAAAGTGGTGCACTATATAGGGAATAGGGTGCAATTTCAAATTGGCCCATAACAGCCACGACACCCAGGACTGCGTTCAGGACTGCAGTGTTCAACAGTGTTGCACAGTGTCGTCAGCGTCAGTCAGCTACTGAACTGAAGGAATGTCAGACATGGAGACAGACTCGCACAGCTCTGGGTAGAAGTTGCCCTTAACCACAGATCTAGGATCAGATTGCCAAACTAATGCCCAAATCCTAACCTCAACTGTTACGGAGAGAATATTTGTCCCTGGACCAGTGGATAGAGGCACCTTGTACCTACCACTCCAAAGGGACAAGAAGACCAGGCCTGCATTCAGGACTGCGGTGTTCAGCAGTGTTGTGGAACACTGCAACATGCATCCCACCTTACAACATGCATCCCACCTTACAACATGCATCCCACCTTACTTCAACTTTGTATAACGATTGCAAAACAATCCAAGACTGTCTCCGGTTTGAAGCCATTTTGTAACTGTCGATATCAACATGGAGATAAATATCAACCTTTCCGCCTTCATAATATTATCTGCTTTGAACTGATGGTGTCTGGTAATACAAGCTAGTAGACCCTGTCGGTGTGAGGTGCAGTGCCTACTAGAGCCACAGGAGGGGAGTGTAGAGTTTGGACTGCCCTGTCCTGCCGTCACCTGCACTTCAAACGACGAGGGAAATCACAACAACAACGTTTGAACACGTGTAGCATCCCTCCTTAGTCTCTGCCGTGTAAATATTCACTGATCTAAAAGTTCTGTAGTCATAAAACAAGGACTCCACGGCATACTGTAGTTGGCTAACGTCGTACCCAGGCTAGGCTGGTGGATGAGACTAGTAGTTAGCCTCCTCCTCCATGGAATCGGATCAATAATTACTTCAAGCAGGGGGGGGGGGGGGGGGGGTAGAGATGCATTTTGAAGTAATAAACAGGGTCACACACACACCTTAGTGTTCCTGTCGGTGCCTGGTCTGATGCTGCTCTCCAGGCTGCACAGAACCAAACATATGTTTTTTTAAATGGAACTGCGACGACTAGGAAGTAGTTTAATGTTTTTTTTTTGTCTTTATGACCGTCAGTTTTTAGGGTTAATGAATTCATCTCAGTTTTGATATAAAGATCTGTTCAGATGAAACTGTAAATGCCACAGCTGGAGAACCTGTTTCTGTCTGAGTTTCAAAGATGAAAATGATATGTTTTACGATGATGCCCTACACAGCCCAAGCTTGTGCCTCAACATAAACTGCTGTTGTTCATATTTTATCATAATTGATGGTACATGATGAAATAAAAAACATATTTTCATGTTAAATAGTGACGCTCCGAGGCTGTTTTGTGACATGGCAACATGTCATTATTAACAGGTGGCAGCTGAATTGGGGAGGACAGGCAGGGACAGAATGAAGAAAATTGTGTTGAACACATGGTTACCATGTGGTTGATACCGTTTCATTCACGCCATTATTATGGGCCGTCCTCCCATCAGCAGCCTCCTGTGCTAAAGGGCCGGTTTCACAGACCCAGGTTAAGACTAGTATAACACAATCACACACATTGTTTCACATCAATTGCTTTTAATTTGCCATGCACTTAACTCTTAACAATCATTTAAATCATGTAGCTGTTATTTAACTCTTAACAATCATTTCAATCATCAGGCAGATTAGGACTTAATTTGACTCCCATCAGGACAGACATGGGAAATAAATTAGAATCATCATTTTGTAATGTCGCAGATCCAGGGCCCAGTTTCAGGATCGCGATGGGAATTTATGCTTAGGAGTGTTTTAACGATGCATTTCTCCTCCATCAACCGAAGATGTAACGTGCGCATCCCAAAACATCCCGCAAAGAGAACGTTCGCTAAGTGTGTCGTTGAGGCATGTGCCGATACTGATTGGATCGAAAGAGACAGCGCTGCTCTCGGGAGGTTGGATGATCTTTCTCCACTGAAATCTTTCCTTAATTAACATTAGAATGATTCCACAATAATGATGACGGATCAGCTACTAAAAAGATATCATCACTTATGGCAGCAACTATTGAGTCGGATTATTCTAATGCTTACCCCATAATGCAATAAATCAAGATTTTTGCACATCATTGCGCACATGTTGATACACACCGTGAAAAATATCGAGGCAAAATGACAGACAGTAGCATACAATTAGCAAAATAGAACTCAATTGAATGAACGTGACATCTATTTAAATATTATTGAATTATATAGGCCTATGTCGCCTATACTGTAGGCTAATTATCTTTTTAATGCAGTCATTAAGTGATTCACAAGTATCAACCAAGGAGCATCAATAAGTACATATTCTAATCTAAAGTAAGGGTTAGTGGCAATCATTGGCGACCTGTCATTCAGGGCAGGTGGGGCTGTTTTGAGCCCCACATTTTTAGCCCCCCCAAAAATATATATACAGGCTTGCCTGTTTTGCATGTTATTTTGGCATTCATACGAGTCACATAGCAGTTTCCAAAATGTAGGTGTTTCAGCCTCGCTCAGTGCTTTCTGTGGTGGTGGGGCAAGCCAGCAGAAAATACAGAGCGATGCGCCACGAAAACTTGACTTCAGTGAGTTCATGACAACTGGGAAGTCGGGAATAAAGGAGCTCGGACTGGGAAAATAGGTTTTGAACAGTCATCCAACTCGGAATTGTAAATCCAGCCTCTTTCTAGAGCTACGACATGAAGGTCAATGACGTTCTCATGATTCAACCTTGTTTTTTTCCCAAGTTCCCAGTTGTTTTGAAAGCACCATAAATCCAGAGATTGACAGACTTTGATGACAAAATTTGCCAACAAAGACAGCATAACAAGGTGAGTCCAAAAATGTCTTGTATGCTGCTGCATAAATGATGTAATATGCCAGGGAGATATATATACTGTAGCTAAGAAAGTAATACTAAGTGTATGTTGTGTAGTAAGATGTTAGTAGCCCATGTACCTCACTCTAATAATTTGGTCTATTTACCCCTCTTAATTTCGCACACTGTTCTGACTTGGTGGTGCACATGTAGTCTATAACCTGTTTTAGAGAAATGTAAATCATTGAATATTGTAAGAGCTTTCATTGTCTGCTTATATGCATCCTTTATCTTTCCTATGGTTCTGACTTGGTGTGCAGGGAGAACACTGTAATAACGGCCCATGTTCTGAATTCTGTCGCTGTACATTTCAAAAGTTCTGAACAAATAGTTACATTGACTACATCTGTCCTAGCTCGCTATTGTCTTCGTCGAAATTATGGATTGCCTCTGATCCGCTTATGTAGGCCGTTTGTGGGCACCGTTTGTCACTGTTATAGCGCAATTAATGTATTGTTTAGTGTTGTGGATTTGCTGGCATGCATCCCACTTTTGTTATTTTTTGACCCACCAAAATTCACATGTTAAAATCGCCACTGGTGGCAATCACTACTCTCCCCTACAGCCATGCCCTCTGTCTTTGATCTGCATTCTCACTCTTCCTCCATTCAAACTTTCTCTTTGTCTTCCTTTTAATTGGTCTTGGGCGCTGGTCGTGGCCACTGATAGGCTGATGGTCAGAGTTGTAGGTGTTTCTCTCCAGGAGAACCTCACCATTGGTGGAGTAGATGGCCTTGGACCAGGTCAGCACATTACCAGGGGTGTAGGACCAGTAGGACTGCCACCCAGACATGTAGGCCAGTATCCAGCTTGGGGAGAGGACTCTGTCCCACACTTCCACGTCAGTTACCTGCCCCTCAAAATTAAACACTTTCAAGACAGGAGGCCCATTGGTCACCTACACACGCACACAAAGAAATACAAAGAAAAATATTGCATAATTAGAATACATCATATCTACTAAAGAAAAACGCTCATCTACATTATGCTGAATTACTTCATTAAACTCAGGAGTTTAATAGATTGTTTAAGTAGCTCTCAAAAGTTGACAATCTCAAGTCATGTTGAGAGGCACTGGGTCAGCAGCGGTGCCCCACCTATACCCCCCCACTCCTCTCCTAACCCAATTTCTCTCCTCTTACCTGGCCAAACACCCTCTTCCTGACGCTGACTGTCCCGCCTCTCCACACCTGGGCCATGCCTGTCTTTTTCTCCCAGGTAACACACAGGCTGGTCCAGGGGTGTGCCTCTCTGACAGCCCTGAACAGCTTATAGGAGCTAAAGTCCTGGGAGGAATCGATGGAGAGGTGGTCCATCCCCCAATAATACCTTTTCAGTAAAAGGTTCCAGTTGTTCCCCTGAGTGAGGCTGAAGAAAGTCAAGTCTTCTCCCTCCTCGGCCATGTAACGCAGACACACAGTCAGAGGAGAGGGAGAGGGCGATGGAGAGGGGCTGGTGTAGGGATATGAGGTGGAGGATGGAGAAGTGGAGAGAGAGGAGTAGGGGGAACGGGAGAGTGAGGGAGCGATCGCATCTGTGTACATGGTGAGTTCCCCTCCATTTGTCACTGTAAACATCTGACCATGCAGGTTTAAGGTGGAGGGGCCTGAGGCAGAGAATCAACAAATCCATCAACCAATGTTATCTGTGTAGCACTATAAAAAGTGATTTGTCACTAAACACTTCAAAGAACCCACACCTAACACAGTATCTGTGTGTGTTTGAATACGCTACCTGATGGCGTTATTCGATATCTTGCCCAAGTTAGGCCCAACACCGACATCAGCACAAGAGCGTTAAGCAGCACCGAAACCATCTTCTTGTGAGCTTCGGCAGTGTGAGAAGATTTTGAGCATTAAGATCCTTACACCCGTCCTCAACAGCGTGTGCAAAAAAAGAAGAAAAAAGCTCTCCGATAGGTGTAGGTTTCGTTTCCCAGCAAGGCTTGCGAAAGAGTTTCGTTTCTGCAATGTCACGCAATTGCAGACGAACCACATTGACTCGTCTTTTCGTTTTTTTTTTTGTAACAAAACCAGGAATAGAATAGTGAGAAATCAAATAATGACCGAAATGTTGTTTTATAATTTATTTTAATTTTAAAATGTTGGTTTAATTGGAAGTAAACAGACCTCAGAACCCATAAGCTCCGCCCATTGTGCGTGGTGAGGCGGGTGTTTTTCCACAAGGCTGCTGTCAGTAAAAGCTTCATGTTTATTAGTTGAGTGTGCCCTCAAAATGCTTCAAACTTAACCCTCGGAGAATAAACAGGTGCATTGTATACATTTGATATTTTATGCCATACTCAAGGTGTTAGGGGACAAAATGAAACTTTGGTTCTAGTGGTATACTTTGTATTCCATGTTATAAAAAGGACCCCCAGGAACACAGAACACTTCATTTCATGAGGATAGAGATTTACCATTGCTGAGATATCTTATTATTGTAAAAGGTTGCGGACAGGTCCATGTTAATCCCTAGTTAATAATGGCACCAAATCACCTGTCTGAATTCTTAAATTCAACACTTTTGTCCAATATTTCAAGATAGGCTGGTAATATTGTTACAACATTTCCAGGGCTGATGTAGAATATACAAATAAAATGTATGAAATTAAAATGCTATATTATGCAAATGAAGGAACTTAATATGCAAAGTAGGTACTACGGAATACATCGTTACAGTAAATTAACCATATAGCTACCCGGACTATCTGCGGTGACCCTTTTTGCACAAACTTTTTTTGACTCCTCACATGCGCCGCTGCTACTGTTTATTATCTCTCCTGTTAACGAGTCACTTTATTCCTAGTTATATGTACATATCTACCTCAATTATCTCGTACCTCGACTCGGTACTGGTATACAGCCAAGTTATCCTTACTCGTTGTGTATTTATTATTACTTGTATTATTATGTGTTATTACTTTTCTACGATTGATCGACTTTCTTTCTCTCTGCATTGTTGGGAAGGGACTGTAAGGAAGCATTTCACCGTTGGTCTACACCTGTTGTTTAAAAGCATGTGACGAATACAATTTTATTTGATCATTTAAGCCCAATAATTAAAGTTACGATTGTCATATTATTAACAAATCTTCATGCAAAGCTGAGTTTGTAACAATTTATGAAATTAGAATACAACTTTGTGTACTGTTTTATGCAAGTTAGATACTTAATATTCTAATTTGTCAGTACGTGAATGAAAAGAATACAGCATGTTAAGCCCATTAATTAAAAGTAAGGTTGTCATATTGTTAACATATATTGATGAGTAAGGTGCCGCCAGCGTTGTAGTACTCGAGTCCGGTCTCGAGACACTCAATATGGTCTTGTCTCGGTGTTGGATACATTTGTACTCGGTTTTGACTCGGTCTCAGACAGAGAGGTCTGGCTGAGACCAGCAGAGTAAAACAACTTTTATTGATATTTTGAGAGTGAAAATCGGACAAAAAAGCCTCATAAAAAGCATAGGAAAACATATACTTTTTCATGCAGGGTGCCTTTCCTTTGCTGGTCGTTTGGGAACTTCTGGGAAAAATTTGAGTTATACCCACTTCTCCAGGCACCACTACACCACTGCATAGGGCCGATGGAAAGAAAGCAGTCACACACAGCATGATGTTAGAGCACCACTACATAGGGCTGATGGAAAGACAGCAGTCACACACAGCATGATGTTAAAGCACCACTACACCACTGCATAGGGCTGATGGAAAGACAGCAGTCACACACAGCATGATGTTAAAGCACCACTACACCACTGCATAGGGCTGATGGAAAGACAGCAGTCACACACAGCATGATGTTAGAGCACCACTACATAGGGCTGATGGAAAGACAGCAGTCACACACAGCATGATGTTAAAGCACCACTACATAGGGCTGATGGAAAGACAGCAGTCACACACAGCATGATGTTAGAGCACCACTACATAGGGCTGATGGAAAGACAGCAGTCACACACAGCATGATGTTAGAGCACCACTACACCACTACATAGGGCTGATGGAAAGACAGCAGTCACACACAGCATGATGTTAGAGCACCACTACATAGGGCTGATGGAAAGACAGCAGTCACACACAGCATGATGTTAAAGCACCACTACATAGGGCTGATGGAAAGACAGCAGTCACACACAGCATGATGTTAGAGCACCACTACATAGGGCTGATGGAAAGACAGCAGTCACACACAGCATGATGTTAGAGCACCACTACATAGGGCTGATGGAAAGACAGCAGTCACACACAGCATGATGTTAGAGCACCACTACATAGGGCTGATGGAAAGACAGCAGTCACACACAGCATGATGTTAGAGCACCACTACATAGGGCTGATGGAAAGACAGCAGTCACACACAGCATGATGTTAGAGCACCGCTACACCACTACATAGGGCTGATGGAAAGACAGCAGTCACACACAGCATGATGTTAGAGCACCACCACATAGGGCTGATGGAAAGACAGCAGTCACACACAGCATGATGTTAAAGCACCACTACACCACTGCATAGGGCTGATGGAAAGACACCAGTCACACACAGCATGACGTTAGAGCACCACTACACCACTACATAGGGCTGATGGAAAGACAGCAGTCACACACAGCATGATGTTAAAGCACCACTACACCACTACATAGGGCTGATGGAAAGACAGCAGTCACACACAGCATGATGTTAGAGCACCACTGCATAGGGCTGATGGAAAGACAGCAGTCACACACAGCATGATGTTAAAGCACCACTGCATAGGGCTGATGGAAAGACAGCAGTCACACACAGCATGATGTTAGAGCACCACTACACCACTACATAGGGCTGATGGAAAGACAGCAGTCACACACAGCATGACGTTAGAGCACCACTACACCACTACATAGGGCTGATGGAAAGACAGCAGTCACACACAGCATGATGTTAAAGCACCACTACACCACTACATAGGGCTGATGGAAAGACAGCAGTCACACACAGCATGATGTTAAAGCACCACTGCATAGGGCTGATGGAAAGACAGCAGTCACACACAGCATGATGTTAGAGCACCACTACACCACTACATAGGGCTGATGGAAAGACAGCAGTCACACACAGCATGATGCTTTAGGATAAGCAGTCCATAAACCTTGACATAATAAGCCAGTAGGTCCCAATCATAAGAATACAAAAACACAACTATTAAGCATTTCCCAATCAAAATGTACCACTATAACTTCACATAAAAAAAATTAAAAAAAACATTTCATGTTTAGCACACAAAGTAACCGGTGACCTAAAGTTTAAAGTCGAACTGACAGCCTTTTAACTCATTTGCAGATATGAAACCAACAGACAATCATAAAATATCAGTCAAAAATATCAAATTCACAGTTTATGCTACAAAACCAACTTTATAAGAGGTTTTAAAAATAGGTTATATTTTAGTCAGAGTTCCAAGACACACACTAAGACATTGTTGGCAGTATAGATGGATGCAGTTCAATGCATGATTCATATAATTCACTCGTACATTTCTTGGTAGTCCCAAAAATATGTACCAGCTGACCTGGTACCTGCCTGCATTCAGGATGCACTGTTTCAGTTTCAATGACTCAATATTCTGGACAAAAAACTGACGAATGTAACTAAGGCTGGGAATGTCAATACAATCAAACTAGCAAGAGCAATGATCACAGGTCAGTCATAACATGGCTAATAGGCTAGCATATCTATTTATGTAGCAAGATGAAAACACAGAGCCTAACATTAGCTAGCTGCTAGGAGGATGTCATGCCATTGGAGGAGTGGGTGAGTGACTGACTTTTTCCCCTCATATTGTTTTTTTGGTGGCTACACACAGCTAGAGATACAGATGTAATTTGGTTAGCTAGCAAGAACTTAAATGACTGTTATCCAGTGAGCGTACAGTATCTCTTGCATTTTCAAATTCACTATCTACTCCGTTTCAGAGCACTCTTGTCTGAGTGTGCCAGAGTGCAGAATAACTGATGAATTTACGAATGCGTAACACCCTCTGTATATGACCGGTGTCAGTTAACGTATACAAAAAAAGTAATAGTTAGTCAAGACAGCTCTAGATAACATGTAAACAGCCTAACCAGCTCTGCTACTGTCACACCCTGACCTTAGTATTCTTTGTTTTCCTTGTTATTTTGGTTAGGTCAGGGTGTGACATGGGTGATGTATGTGTTTTTGTCTTGTCTAGGGGTTTTGTATGTTTATGGGGCTGTTCCTTTCTAGGTATATTGTATGTCTATAGTTGCATAGATTGGTTCTCAATTAGAGGCAGCTGTCTATCGTTGTCTCTGATTGGGAACCATATTTAGGCAGCCATATTCTGTGGGTACTTTGTGGGTGATTGTTTCCGTGTCTGTGTTTGTTTCACCACACGGTACTGTTTCGTTTTTTTTTTCACGGTTCGTTTATTGTTTTGTACTGTTTCGGTTTATTCATTAAAATCCACTATGGACACTTACCACACTGTATTTTGGTCCGATCCCTGCTACACCTCTTTTTCAGACGAAGAGGAGGAATTCAGCCGTGACGGCTACAGTGAAAATGTTGTTCTCTCATTTGTCTAGAAGCAGCTAGCAAGCTGGCCAACTTTAGCCAGTTAGCTCGGGTGCTTGGTTGGGACGAGCATGCATTGGTAGGCAAGCTGCAGAAGGACGAGGAGGCTACAATTCCCCATTGTTTATCAGTTCAATTTTGACGGCCAAGTAGCTGAAAAAGTTTGAGAAGGTTTATCTAATGTTCCTTCATTAGATTTAAGCTCATCTTGCTCTGGCTAGCATTAGTTGTTGATCTTGTTGTTGTTGATGTTCATAACTGAGGGAGAGGGAGCCCACCTTTTTCATAGTTGTTTGATCAATAGGACTGTAAAGATCCCAAATGTAAGAGGACTCCTGTGGTGTTTACATATTTGCAGTAATCCATTCAGGTGTATTTGTTGTAATGATCTAAAGTCACGCTGTTCCAACTGCCTGTAAAAACACAGTGTATGTGGCAAACGGCCTGTTTGTATAAAACACTGATATAATACGCATTCTGACTGAGTGATAGGAAACTTGGCTGCCCGCTGCAAATGGAGGACACACAGAACCACCCTCCGCTCGCTGCTCCTAATCTGCAGCTATTTTGCAGTGAGAATGTGCGGGGGTATTTGCCAACATCTATGTCGGCATATTAAAACACGTCATTTTTTTCTTCTAATCACGAGTATCATCCGATCCGACAATCGACTGTCAATTTACAGATACGATTACGAATACGTGTATGACCATGTCGGCACACCACTAGTAATATATTACAGTCATGTTGTATTCAGTGGCCCAACTGAGTGCCAAATAATGCACCCATCACTGTGCCCGTGCTGCCTGCATTCACACAGACACCACACAACCCACACGCACAGCATCCTCACACCGCACACACACACAGCCTAACGCAGACACAGAAACACACTTCTAAGCATCCCCACACACTCACACAGCACCCTCACCAACACACACACATATCACACATAGCATAACACAGACACACACACAGTCTAACACACAGACACACACTTCTCACTAAGTCTGAAGTCTAGTAACATAGCTTCCTTCTAAGATAGGCCTACACCTGAGATGGGTTAAATTGTAATGTTATTTTTGGTGTTGATGAGTTACTCTGGTGATGGGAGGATAAACTGCACCGTTTCCAGAAAATCATTTGCCTGTGTAACGGATGTGAAACGGCTAGCTTAGTTAGCGGTGCGCGCTAAATAGCGTTTCAATCGGTGACGTCACTTGCTCTGAGACCTTGAAGTAGTTGTTCCCCTTGAGCGATGGGTAACGATGCTTCGTGGGTGACTGTTGTTGATGTGTGCAGAAGGTCCCTGGTTCGCGCCCAGGTATGGGCGAGGGGATGGTCTAAAGTTATACTGTTACACCTGTTAGCACACTGCACAGAAATATAGACGGGACACATTTGAAATTCGCTGGTATTTATCTATGTTTTTATCGATTGGAGGGCTGTAGCCACAGAATTCTGGTAGGTTTTACTAGAAAGAATAAAACTATCCATCACAAAATTCGCAGCTGGCACAGTACAGCCAATGCCACGCAGCGCTGCCTCCCGCCCGGCTCGTTGCCTCGGCGATTGGCACTCCCACACAGCTAGCGTTTATTTTTTATTATTCACAATACAAAAATCAACTTACATTGCTACATCAAACATGTCTAGCAAACCAAACACAGGTATTAACAATGCTCAAACATACAAAAAATATAAATACAATACAAAAAATAAACAATTTAAGTGCAATTATATTCACTCTGAAAATATCTTATAATGATTAATGAAGATGTTATTCTTGTTGTTATTCACTAGGGTTAGTGTTTTAATAAGATAATTAAATTCAATCAGAAAAATGTGTAATTTTGGTATAGAATTTTGGAATTTTTGTTTGTGTATAAAGTATTTGGCAACAAGAATGTTAATTTTTTTTATCATTTCAGTGGGTTTTGTTATCATTGCAATAGTAACATATTATATATTTTAGGTTAAAATTATAGGCAGTGTTCATAATGGTAAATAAGTACTTTGCAAGGTTTTCCCAAAATTCGGACACAAATTTACATTCAAAGAACAAGTGAGACAGATTCTCACCTTCTTTTTCACAGAAAACGCAGATATCATCAATAGCCACAAATTTGGACATCATAGAATTAAATGGATATATCTTATGCAAAATGTTGAAGTGCACTTCCTTAACTTTGTTATACAGTATTTGTAAGGTCTTAACCATGCATTTTTCCAGACAATGTCAGAAATAAGCATGTTCCAGAAAAACTTTCCTCTCTGTGTAAGTTGGTTTTGTGAATTAAGAATTTGTCTTATATATTTATTACAACAAGATTTCTCAAGTAAGCCCACGCCTTCCAATCTGAGTTCTGGATAAACTTTGTGATCATTCCCAAAATTAAGATGACTTTTCATAAGTGTAGATAGACCACTGGGAACGGCTTTGACCACAGAAATAAACTCTCTGAAAGGTCTTGGAAACTCTTTCAATGTTATAAATTGTTCATATGTGAGAATATTACCCTTGTTGTTGAAAATATCAAGGATAAAGTCAATATTCCTCTCATGCCAGCTGGGGTAGAACAATGACTTATTCCTTACAGTTATGTCTGCATTATTCAACAAAAGAGCTTTATGAGGAGAAAAATTGTGCAGGAAACATATTTTCAAGGTCAGTAAAGCTTGTTGGTGAAACCTAGCCAATTTAGCAGGTAATCTTTCAGGAATATAATTACATTTCAGTAAAAATGTCAGACCTCCCAATTTATTAAACACATTATTTGGAATGAAATACCATATTGAATCAGTATCGAGCAAACATTTTTTCAACCAGTTTATCTTGAAAGTGTTATTTATGTCAACAAAGTCCAACACTTCTAGACCGCCTTCAGCTCTTTGGTAAGAAAGGACATATTTTTTTAGTTTGTGAGGCTTATTTTTCCAGATGAAGTCAAGAAAGGTCTTATTGATCTCTTTACAAGTAGCTGGATTTACACATAACGATAATGAGCGGTACACAAAAGGAGACAGTCCCTCTGCCTTGGACAGAAGTACTCTCCCAAGTATCGAAAGATCTCTTTGTAGCCAATTCTTAAATATATTTTTTGTTCTCTTAATTTTAGGAGAGAAATTCAAATGTTGTCTGACTAAGCTGTTTTTTGACAGATGTATTCCTAAATATTTAACACAGTCCTTTACAGCAATATTTTCTTTGTCATCAGAGTCAAATAAACATTTCACATTTAGAAACATTCAGTTTTAATCCTGATGCAATAGAAAATGCAGTTATAGCTTTAAGGGTATGTGCGACCTGGTCTTTGTTTCTTAAGAAAAGAGTAGTATCATCACCCAGTTGGGAAATTTTAATTTCTTTGTTAAAAATTGTTAAGCCATACAAATTTGCATCATTCAGAATATCTAGAGATAGAAGTTCCACAACCAAAATGAATAAAAATGGCGAAATTGGGCATCCCTGTCGTACACTTCTGTTGATACTAAATCTTTTGGAAGTATTAAGGTTTAGTAGCACAGAACTATTTATATCTTTGTAAAACATGCAAATTACTTTAATAAAATGTTCACCAAATCCACAAAGTTTAAGAGACCTAAAGAGAAATTCATGTTCAATTGTGTCAAAGTCTTTACAGAAGTCCAGAAATAGGACAACCGCATCTGAGTCAATTGCATCTGAATAATCTACAAGGTCCAAGACTAAACGAATGTTAGAGTTTATGTGACGGCCCTTCATAAATCCTGTTCGAGTCTCATTCATAATGGTCTCTATTCCTTTCTTTAATCTTTTGGCATAAAGCAGAGCAATCAATTTGTAATCAGTATTTAATAAAGTAATTGGTCTCCAATTGTCAATGAGAGAAGGGTCTTTATCAGGCTTCGGAATCAGTGAAATAAGGCCCTGTTTCATAGTGGAGACCATTTCCCCTTTTTTAATGCAATCTTGAAACATATTGAAAATCGGGTCTTCTAGTAACTCCCAAAACTGTCTATAGAATTCAACTGACAGGCCATCAGGGCCAGGTGATTTCCCTTTTTTCATTGAATTCAGAGCCTCTTTAATTTCTCCAATTGACACAGGTGAATCGCAAACTGAGTGGAAATCATCCTCAATTACAGGGACACAATTGTGAATGTGGCAAATGTAACTTTCACAACCAACTTACTGAAATTGAGAGTTGTAAAGGTTTTCATAAAAGGAATTGACAAATGATGATATTGTAATGGGATCTTTGCATAAAACATTGTTAATTTTGAGTGCAGTTATAGATTTTGTTTTGTAGTTTCTCTTTTCAAGTGCAAAAAAGTAACTAGTGTTTTTTTTCCCCCTCTTCAATCCATTTGGCTCTTGACCTTACAAAGGCGCCCTTTGCCACACAGCTAGCAAGCTTTGCCACACAGCTTTTTTTTTTTTTTTACAGTTAAGAGACATTTAATCAAGAACTATCATAAAAAGTGCAATTTTTTGGTCCCAATTATTTTTTTAAATATTTTTTTAAATAAAAAATATTTTGTCAAATAGTTGTCCAATGTCAATAGTTTACCATTTATTTATTTAATCAAACTGAACAGAAAAGTGTTGTATAATACACCGAAAGACAGAATATATCTTCTTTTTTTTAAAGTAATGAAAATAAAGTTCTCTACTTGGCAAAAATGTGCCTGTAAAAAGACCCCATTTTGTTTTACTGTTGATAATTGGGTCCTTTACAGGAATGTTGAAGGATAGACAGAAGATGAGATGTTATATTGATAAATGACTTCAAAACCAAAAATGAACGTTGATATTTACAGGTCACACAAATACATATCACATGGGCTTCCTCGAAAATAATTTGGGCTTTAAAAAATAAAATGCTGATCAAATATCATTCTTTATATTACACTGTTGCTTATAGCTAAAACCACATTCAAATAGTGCAAGTTATGGAGTTTGTTTATTTATTGTTTATTTATGAGAAAAAGTGTTCAAATCTAATGGTACCAATTTAAAGGAAATTAGTTTTTTTTATTTTTATATAAAAATAAAATACTTGATAAAAGCCTTTATTGTTTTGAAAGAAGTGACTTTGATTGAGGATGTTCATCAGAAGCTGTGCCATTTGTCAATTAAAAATAGCTTGCCCCCCCAAAAAAAATCGTAACAATTTTGTGTGTAAGTGTTTTAGTAATGATTGTCAATTCAAAACCCTTGAAACTGGCACCATCGCAACAAAGTGGTACCAAAAAAACAAAAACAAAAGCCCCAGTTTGTCATCTCAGCTCTAGTGAAAGGCCGGCACGGATTCAGATGGAATGGCCGCCATTATGTCCTGTTCCAGATCCTTACATATCTGCCTCCCAGGTGTAGGTCTTCATATTCTTCAGGTGACGGACTCTGCCGGTGTACTCCTCTCCGCTGGCTGGTGTGAATCCAACACTCTTGGTGAGGTGGAACTGCCATCCCTGTTCGAAGGCCAGGTCTGTCTGCTTGGCGTCGGGGATCTCCACGCCGTTCTTCAGGAGCTGGATGCTGATGTCAGGGGGGTGGAAGCCACTCACGTGACAGATCAGGGTGTTCTTATCGCCAAAGTTGCCAGGGTTACGGCTGTACACCTGCACCTTGGGGTGAGATTCTTTGGCCTCCACAGCGCTGTAAATGAGCCCAAGTACAACGATTGTCAGAATAGACTTCATATTTGGTGTAATTCGGAATTATTCGTACTCAAATAAAATAGAGAATGGAAAGATCCGTCTGCCTTTGCCTGGCTGTGGAAATAACCTAACTCAAGCTAGCGCCTCTCATGAACGACACATTACGTATGGGTGACGACACATGCATTTGGACCAATCCCTGACAACCCATAAACCGAAACGTAACTACAAAGCTACCTTGTAACCTGGTATGTTTTCTTTCATTTCTGAATGACAGAAGCGAAGAAAAAGCGGGTTCGCTTATATTTCAGTCAAACGATGCCTTATGACCGTGAAACACCTTCAGAACTGTCCCATACTTGTTGGCAATACAATGTCACATCCGGTCTTTTTCTCATAGGTTGACGAATACCCATCGCAAAGAGCAAACGTGAACACACCTATTTCGTGGGTTTCACTAAAAGGGCTGTCCCACAGATATGAACGTTCTTAGCACGGCACTTGCTTTACATCTGGGCTCGCGTAAATATCACAACGTACACTATCGGGATTTTTAGACATGGCTAACAACTGTCACATTGTTTTCAAATGATTTATTATGTATTTTGTTTGACGATCACATTATTGATATTTAGTGAAAGCAGATTTGTTAACAGCATTTTTTGTTGTAGAATTCACGCATAGCTTCCATTGTTTATCCCGTCACCTACCATCCTACCGTACTGCAGTTGTATCACACTGCTAGATAAATAGCCAGGGGAAATTCGGCTGTGCCTGCTAGCTAGCATACAGCTAGCATACAGCTAGCATACAGCTAGCATACAGCTAGCATACAGCTAGCATACAGCTAGCATACAGCTAGCATACAGCTAGCATACAGACTCAGGTGTTGTAAGGAAACAGCTATGGAGCCAGGCCACCCTGGAACTCTAGCATTGTTATAGTTCGGTAGTTGGCTGTTGTGATATCGGAGAGGAGATAGCTAGCCACATGGAATTTGACCAGGTATCTGAAGATGTGTCTGTCTGTGTGTGTTGTGTGCACATTCACATGTTGGTCTGTCTGTCGGTCTGTAAGTTGCCCAGAAGGCAGAATAACAGAGCAGAGTCAGTTTGAAGCATTTTGAGGGCACATTCAACTAATAAACATAAAATCAAATTTAAAATCACAACACACACAGTAAAATATAAAATAATGGAGATAAAAGAAAACAAAAATAATGAAGGAAATTAAATCAAGGAACATAAAATAGACAGCAGCAATGTAAAAGTAAAAATAGCATTTTTTACCAGCTGCATTAAGTAGTGCAGTGCATCTCCTCTTCATGGACTGCACCAGATCTGCCAGTTCTTGCTGTGAGATGTTACCCAACTCTTCTGCCAAGGCACCTGCAAGTTCCAAGACATTTCTGGAGGGAATGGCCCTAGCCCTCACCCTCCAATCCAACAGGTCCCAGATGTGCTCAATGGGATTGATATCCAGGCTCTTCGCTGGCCATGGCAGAACACTAACATTCCTGTCTTGCAGGAAATCACGCACAGAACGAGCAGTATGGCATTGTCATGTCAGGATGAGCCTGCAGGAAGGGTACCACATGAGGGAGGAGGATGTCTTCCCTGTAACGCACAGTGTTGAGATTGCCTGCAATGACAACAAGCTCAGTCCGATGATGCTGTGGCACACCGCCCAAATCGATCCCGCTCCAGAGTACAGGCCTCGGTATAACTCTCATTCCTTTGACGATAAACGTGAATCCTATAATCACCCCTGGTGAGACAAAACTGCGACTTGTCAGTGAAGTGCCCTTTTTTGCCAGTCCTGTCTGGTCCAGTGACGGTGGGTTTGTGCCCATAGGCAACGTTGTTGCCAGTGATGTCTGGTGAGGACCTGCCTTACGACAGGTCTACAAGCCCTCAGTCCAGCCTCTCTCAGCCTATTGCAGACAGTCTGAGCATTGATGGAGGGATTGTGCTTTCCTGGTGTAACTCGGGCAGTTGTTGCCATCCTGTACCTGTCCCGCAGATGTGATGTTCGGATGTACCGATCCTGTGCAGTTGTTGTTACACGCGGTCTGCTACTGTGAGGACGATCAACTGTCCGTCCTGTCTCCCTGTACCACTGTCTTAGGCGTCTCACAGTACGGACATGGACATTTATTGCCCTGGCTACATCTGATCTGCACAGAATCTCAAACCATGTACTTGAATGAAATCTCAACCGACGACTTGACGTCACGACAACTAGAAGACGTCAGTGCGACTTGCGGGCAATGGGTTGAGAACAATAATAAATCACTGGCTCAACAACAATGACAAAACCTTCTACAAAGACATTTCCTGTGGCCGGATATGGACTCATATGATATCCTGAGATATGTGACATCCTATTTTCTCTAATGTTTAAAAATACTGACTGTATACATTTTATATCTGTGTTTTCTCCGCACATTCAAGATAGGAAGTTATATTGAGTCCAGATATGTATATAAGGGCACAAGGCGAGACCCAAATGCAGACACAGGAGGCAGATGGTAGAGCTCCGATATTTATTATAACAAAGGGAGTAGGCAAAGGTGGGTCGGGGACAGGCGAGAGTTCATAAACCAGGTCAGAGTCCAAACAGTACCAGACAATAGGCAGTTTCGAGGTCAGACCAGGCAGGGGTCAGAAGCCAGATCCGAGTCCAAAACAGTACAAGGGGATGGGCAGGCTGGTAGTCAGAACAGGCAGGCGGGTTCAGAGTCAGGATAGGCAAGGGTCAAAACCAAGAGGACTAGAAACAAACAGAGACTGGGACAAATAGGAGCAAGGAAAAACCACTGGTTGACTTGGCAAACAAGACGAACTGGCACAGAGAGACAGGAAACACAGGGATATATACACCGGGGATAATAAGCGACACCTGGAGGGATGGAGACAATCACAAGGACAGGTGAACCAGATCAGGGTGTGACAATGTATCTCTTGGCTGAGGTCCATATCCGGATTTTGACATGCTTTTTAATATGCTGAAAATAAGGACGAGATTTCAGCATATGTTCAATAATTTGACAAATATTAACCTCTAAAAGTCTAAGCATTTATTTGACAGAATATTTAATTTGGCCTTTACTGCTATAGGCCATATAAACGCATTGGATAACACGTTCATAAATATCAAAAGAGATAAATAATAAATAATAAGGAATAAAGTTTAAGGGGGGGCAAAAAAAAGTCTTATTAGTTTGTAGCCCAAATGGTTCGGACGCTACAGATTGAAGTTGGCACATCGGTGGTACCGCCTTCAGACGAGTCCCGTGACACCTGTGAAGGTTGTAGAACAAAACAGAGAACACCAACTTGTTCGTGAGAGTCTCATATTTCCATGGAGTTGTCATATTAGCTCGGACCGAGGTTTTTGTGTGAAGAGCAATTTTCTGAATATCTCCTGGTCTGACAAACAGCACTGTAACTAAGCCACTTTCCACCACAGATGTAGAAGGCCAACATAGGCCGATGCGGTAATTTGAGCCCATACAAAAAACAGATACTGTATCTCTATCTTAAACAGACTGGTTTTGGTGGGGATTATTGTTTATTATCAAAAAATGTTTTATATTTTGGTATTTTAGCACCTTTTTCTTGTCTCATCGCTGCAACTCCACAATGGGCAAGCGAAGGTTGAGTCATGCATCCACCGAAACATGATCCGCCAAACCACGCTTCTTGACACCCGACCGCTTAACCCGGAGGCCAGCCTCACAAATGTGTCGGAGGAAACGCCATTCACCTGACTACCAAGGTCAGCCTGCAGGCGCCCTGCCCGCCACAAGGAGTCCCTAGAGCATGATGAGCCAAGTAAAGCCCTCCTGGCCAAACCCTCCCCTAACCCGGACGACACTGGGCCAATTGTGAGCTGCCCGATGGGACTCCCGATCACGCCCGGTTGTGATACAGCCCGGGATCTAACCTGGGTCTGTAGTGATGCGGTGCCTTAGACTGCTGTGCCACTCGGGAGGCCAATGGGGATTTTTTTGTTATGCTAATTTGATTCACGTACGGGTGATCTAGGGTTAATTAAAGCCATATCATTTCTAATTTCTGAAATGTTGTATTTATCTTAGTAACTACAATCGAGAACTTTAGGTAATTTGGCCCATACCAGTAGGGCTAGCTACCTAACTAGGCTTGATAGGAAGTAAAAGCTAGCTTGTAGCCTAGCTAGTGTTTTAAAACCTCAAGGTGACAGCTAATGTTTTATATAAGCTAACTAGCTAGCAAGCTAACTAACTACCTAGCAACTTGGCTTGCTAGCTAGTTCCAGTACGTTTTATCTTCATGAATAAAGCAGCTAGAGTAGATACCTTGTGGTACGGTAATGTGAAATGACAATAACTTCTTGCAATATTGACGCAATTTGGATTAATGATTTATCCATTGACAGTTTGGAGTGAATCATAGACCGACACTCTACCAACACCTTGGGTCTGGACTAGAGGTCAACCGATTAATCGGAATGGCCGAATTCAAGTTTTCATAACAATCTGTAATCTGCATTTTTGGACACCGATTGTGGCCGATTACACTCCACGAGGAGACTGCGTGGCAGGCTGACTACCTGTTACGCGAGTGCAGCAAGAAGTCAACGTAAGTTGCTAGCTAGCATTAAACTTATCTTATAAAAAACAATCAATCTTAACATAATCACTAGTTAAACTAGTAATATCATCAACCATATGTAGTTATCTAGCATGTCCTGCGTTGCGTTGCATATAACCAATGCGGTGCCTGTTAATTTCTCATCAAATCACAGCCTACTTCGCCAAACAGGTGATGATTTAACAAGCGCATTCGCGAAAAAGCACTGTTGTAGCACCAATGTGTACCTAACCATAAACATCAATGCCTTTCTTTAAAATCAATACAAAATCATATATTTTTAAACCTGCATATTAAGTTAATATTGCATGCTAACATGAATTTCTTTTAATTAGGGAAATTGTGCCACTTCTCTTGCGATCTGTGCAAGCAGTCAGGGTATATGCAGCAGTTTGGGCCGCCTGGCTCGTTGCGAACTGTGTGAAGACCATTTATTCCTAACAAAGACCGTAATTAATTTGCCAGAATTGTACATATTTATGACATAACATTGAAGGTTGTGCAATGTAACAGCAATATTTAGACTTAGGGATGCCACCCGTTAGATAAAATACGGAACGGTTCCCTATTTCACTGAAAGAATAAACATTTTGTTTTCGAAATGATAGTTTCCGGATTTGACCATATTAATGACCTAAGGCTCGTATTTCTGTGTGTTATTATGTTATAATTAAGTATAAGATTTGATATTTGATAGAGCAGTCTGACTGAGCGGTGGTAGGCAGCAGCAGGCTCGTAAGCATTCATTCTAACAGCACTTTCGTGAATTTACCAGTAGCTCTTCGCTGTGCTTCAAGTATTGAGCTGTTAATGACTTCAAGCCTATCAACTCCTGAGATTAGATTGGTGTAACCAAAGTGAAATGGCTAGCTAATAGCGTTTCAATCGGTGATGTCACTCGCTCTGAGACTTTGAAGTAGTTGTTCCCCTTGCAGCTTTTGTGGACGATGGGTAACGATGCTTTGAGGGTGGCTGTTGTCAATGTGTTCCTGGTTCGAGCTCAAGGTAGGGGCGAGGAACGGGACGGAAGCTATACTGTTACGCTGGCAATATTATAGTGCCTATAAGAACATCCAATAGTCAAATCCTATAGAGAGAAATTGTCCTATAATTCCTAAAGTAACTACAACCTAAAACCTCTTACCTTGGAATATTGAAGTCTCATGTTAAAAAGATCCCCCAGCTTTCATATGTCCCCACGTTCTGAGCAATGGCACATATTGCACTTTTACTTTCTTCTCCAACTCTTTGTTTATGCATTATTTAACCAAAGTTATTTATTTGAGGTTAAATTGATTACATTGATGTATTATATTAAGTTAAAATAAGTGTTCATTCAGTATTATTGTAATTGTCATTGTTACAAATAAATAAATAATAATCGGCCGATTAATCGGTATCGGCATTGAAAAACCATAATCGGTCGACCTCTAGTCTGGACTGCACGGGACCACAGCTGACAGCCCAGTCTGCACCCATCACATCATCCTTAATAACAAACACCTACAAGCACACGGGTGTGATCGTTCTACAGTGGTCCCTGCAGTGTACGCTCAAACTGGTGTAATTAGAACACTTCTTTAGAACGTCCTAGTTACGATTGACGCAACAGTCATTGTTTGAGCTGGCCACACTGATTTCTTTCACAGAAACATTTTGCACAAACACAGTCTTTACAACTTTATGTGCTCAATGTGAGCAGTTTATTTTTGGATGCAATGTTCAGACATTCACAGAAGTAGCAACATCATAACACAATTCTGTGTTATGCTACCTTAGTCCTAGCGCTAACTGAGGAAAGATTAACCCAACACAAACCGGTAATATTTAGCCAGCCATTACCAGCTCTCGGCTGACAGAAACCATAATATGAATTGGCTAATGGTAATGACTATTTACAACGCGTCACATCACGTGTGAGCTCACCAGTCATTTAAAATAATTGAGTTTCTAAAAGTCTTAAAGTAATCCAATGGTGGGTAGTTTGTGCGTGCCACCATGGTTTGTTTTTTCCTCATCAATCAAAGATAAGAAGAGGTGACAAGATGAGTTGGGTCTGTTTGCTGTATGCAAAGGGTTGTTGTTGAAGGCGAGGGGGGTATGTCGTCTACCAGCATTCATTTCCTATCATTCACTTCTGGAAGTTTGTTATGACATATTTTCTCTGAAGATGTTTACCCAGAATGCTTTGAATGGTGTCAACAAACATGGCTCCACACATAGCCGGCAAATAACTTAGCATTAGGGCTACCGAGTGGTGCAGCGGTCTAAGGCACTGCATTTAGTGCTAGAGGTGTCACAACAGACCCTGGTTTGATTCCAGGCTGTATCACAACCAGCCGTGATTGGGAGTCCCATATGGCGGCACACAATTGGCCCAGCGTTGTTCGGGTTTGTGTGTTAGGGGAGGGTTTGGTTGGTGTAGGCCGTCATTGTAAATACGAATTTGTTCTTAACTGACTTGTCTAATTAAATAAAGGTAAAATAAATTTAAAAAATTGCTCATCATAATCAGTACAAGCTTCCAAAAAAGTATTTTACACACATAAGTTGTGTCCATTACAATCTATGTAATAATCGGAATGCATGATTTGCTACCAGTACTTGAAAACGTACAAATTAACAGTAAGTAAAATGAACACCAAGCCATTCTCTGATAGTGACTTATTGATACAAGTAGCCCATGACGGTGTTATGATACTGATCATTGATACTGATACTGATCATTGATACTGATACTGATCATTTGTCGCCACATATGGTTTGTTTACGTTTTTACTGTTGCGGCCACATGGAGTAGCTAGGCCTATAACAGTTCTATCTAGTGGTCTTGTTGGGGATAACAGTTGTTGACAACTGTAGCATTGTAGCTAAGCCTAACCCTTTTCCTAACCTTAACCTCATTCTCTTAACCTCCTACTTCAGTTCACCTATTCTGCTGTGTTAGTTCTCCTAACCTTCCACGTTAATTATCCTAACCTGCCATATGGACAATCCACCTGTGGAGACAAATTATCAGTATCACCACGCCGGCAGCCAATCGTGTCAGCTCTGACACTCACTTGTAGCCCTTCAGTGTTGTTGTTTATGTATGTAGCTTAGCTAGTGGGGCTAAGTTGTAACATTAGCAATGTCTTTCAAAATGAGGCAACTCACAAATGCGGAAATTCTGGAGATTTTTGTAAATTCTGACAATGATTCTGAGTATGCCAGTGAGGAATCTGACAGTGACAGTGAGGAGCTGCCCCCCAACCTTGTGGCCATTGAGAACCCTTAAGCTGAGGACCCCTTGCCCACAGACAAAGTCCTAGGTCCCTCTGAAGATGCTGGTGGTGATGGAGGCACACCAACAGTGGTGTGAAATACAGGAGGTCTGTTGTAGCTGGAAGGCCTCCAGCCATTTCACCCCTCCTGGCCCTGCTGTTGGCTTTGATGAGTCCCAGTCTGGAGTGCAAAGCCCCTTGCCATATCCCTCTGAGGCAGAGTGCTTCAAGCTGTTTCTGACAGGGGGGCTGGTGGGAAACATAGTGGAGGAGACCAATCGCTGTGCCTTGGAGCTACAGGAGAAGAGAGAGCCACAGGGAAGGTGGACCACCTGACGGGAGAGAGAAAGTTCAAACTGTGTAGTTGGCTATAATTGCGAAATGGGGGCAGTGGATAAGGTGGATATGATAAACAGCTTTGTGGCTTGCGCTCGGAAAACCACCAAGTGGTATAAGAATGTATTTTTCCATGTGATCGACACCGCTGTCCTCAATGGCCACATAGTTCACCGCCACCTAACAGGTAAGATGATTCCTGAACCAGGTTTTTTGTAATTGGACATACAGTTCACATACAAGTCAAATGTAGTTCCATAATGCAATTATATCGACAATATCTCACTCACCTTCCCACTCCCTCATCATCCTCATCATCCTCTTCAGTCCCTCATCATCCTCTTCACTCCCTCATCCTCCCTACTCCCTCATCATCCTCTTCACTCCCTCATCCTCCCTACTCCCTCTCCAAACAGTATGTTGCTAGCAAACAAAAGCTGTCCTCAATATTTGGCATGAACAACGTCCAGTTCCACTCATGATGTTGACAAGTTATGTTCAATATTGTGTGTGTGTGGTTTCTGAAAGTACAGAATGAAGAGGAATTATTAGTAATTAGAAGAAAATGTCAGCATAGCAATAAAACAATATTACAAGTAACATAATAACTGAAGAACTCCACAAGGGCTCCACAAGGGCTCCACAAGGGCTCCACAAGGGCTCCACAAGCATGTTATCAAATGTATTTTAAAATATAATAAAACAATTCCATATTGTTCCATAAGTTTTCAGACCCATCCTGTTTCCATTGATCGTCCTTGAGATGTTTCTACGACTTGATTGGAGTCCACCTGTGTTAAATTCAATTGATTGGACATGATTTGGAAAGGCACACAACCTTCTATATAAGGTCCCACAGTTGACAGTGCATATCAGAGCAAATACCAAGCCATGAGATTAAAGGAAATGTTCGTAGAGCTCCGAGACAGGATTGTGTCATGGCACAGATCTGGGGAAGTGTACCAAAAAATGTCTGCTGCATTGAAGTTCCCCAAAGACACAGTGGCCGCCATCACTCTTAAAAGGAAGAAGTTTGGAACCACCAACACTCTTCCTAGAGCTATTTATTCCATTTTAGAATAAGGCTGTAACGTAACAAAATGTGCAAAAAGTGAAGGGGTCTGAATACTTTCAGAATGCACTGTAGTTACAGATAGTACACTCTGCATAGTGTTTTGAGGGTGGACTGACTGTATTATTTGGCATTAATAGTCTGGTTTTACTCTCACTAGGGGAGAGTGCGAGGACGACTCATGTCATGCAGGTTCAGATAGCCTATTCAGGGCAATTGTATATTCAAAAATAAATCATTTGATAGCTGTTTAGTATACTGTTGCATTGAACATTTATTTTACAATTATCAATGTTGAAATTTCCAACTTTAATTACTGAACAATGGCAGCATTGCGACACTGTGTATAGCTTCGTGAAATGTTAGGCTTAACATGATCAAACAGGCCTACCAATAAACATTTATCCATAAGCTAAAGCAAAGCTAGACCGTGGCACCACAGAAAGCCTATCATCGATTCGATAGGCATTCGGCATCATAGACATGTCGCAATTTCAGCACCATGGTCAGCGATCGGAACTCTCCGACCTTGCGGGGTCCAGAGAAACTGCGTTACGCCAGTGACTGTGTCAAGACTACTTCAGGAGAACAGCCCGCCATAATGCCCTCCCAATCCATGTGACTGGGGAGCACAGAAATATATTGTTATATTTTAAACTAGGTGGTTTGAGCCCTGAATGCTGACTGGCTGAAAGCCGTGGTATATCTGACAGTCTACCATGGTATGACAACACATTTCTTTTTACTGCTTTAATTACATTGGTAACCAGTTTATAATAGCAATAAGGCACCTCGGGGGTTTGTGATATATGGCCAATATACCTCCGCAGTTGCGTCGTGCATAAGAACAGCCCTTAGCCGTGGTATATTGGCCATATACCACACCCCCTCGGGCCTTATAGCTTAATTATGTAGTGATATACTGTACATATTATTCACAGATTCTGTGTGGTTTTTCACGAGTGTAACTTTAAACAGGTTTTGCAAACTGGCCCTGATATCGATATGAGTGATGGACAAATAATAATAATTTCTCTTTCCGTTTTGGTGACCCCCAAATCAAAATGCATCCCTCCAAATTGTAGCTGACTGTTTTCAGCAGGTTGTCCCCTAACCAGTGATGTGAACAATATTTCCAGTTCGTATCTAAAATTGAGTACTGTTAAATGCCAGGACTCATTTAAGCTTTTCATATAGAATTCACTGCACACTTTTGGGGAATTTCACAGCCACAATGCATTGGAAGAGGGGGGCTGTGAGTTTTGATAGCTAGCTAGATCTCTTCAAGTAAACAACAAAACAACTTGGAAGATGGTGAATAGCGAAGCTTCTGCAGTGGTGTTCAAATGCAAGCAGTTTTTGTTCTCCTTAAAATAATCCAGACTATTTCAGCGTAACGTTAAAATAGATCTGTTGCCTGCCATGGCTTTAGCTAGCGACGTGCTTTAGTGGGAAAAATACGTGGGGGAATCATAAGCAAAAATACACAGTACACTACTGTATGTTGTCCTGCCATTTATTGCTGTGCAGTACTAATAAAGTACCCCTGTTCTCTGAGAGCAATAACCTTTACCCATCTATTTCCTATGCTTCACCGGCACATTCATGTACGTGTGAAGATATACATGTTAGAAACGTTCAAGTATTCCAGAGAAATGTAATTGGCATAATACCTTTTACCGGGCTTAACATGTAGTATGTTT
>NC_034202.2:9445498-9585498 GCF_002021735.2 Oncorhynchus kisutch | reverse complement strand
TCCCAAAAACGCATTTAAAATGTAAGAATGTTAATAGATCCTAAGAAAAATAGTTAACATAACAATAACGAGGCTATATACAAGGACTACCGGTACTGGGTATGAGGTCATTGGGTTAATTGATTGAGGTGATATGTACATGTAGGTTTGGCTAGGTGATTTAAAGTACTGTGCACATTTAGGTGAGGGTGAAAAGCAGAATGTCTGGGTAGCCATTTTATAAAAATGTTCAGCAGTTTGATGGCTTTTGGGTACTGCTTGTCGTAGCAGACAGAACAGACTGTGACTTGGGTGGCTGGAGCCTTTAACAATTTTTAAGGCCTTCCTCTGACAGAGGTCTTGTATGACAGGGAGTTCGGCTCCAGTGATGCACTGGGCCATACTCACTACCCTCTGTAGCGCCTTGTGGTCAGATGCGAGCAGTTGCCATACCAAGCGGTGATGCAGCCGGTCAAGATGCTCTCGATGGTGCCGACAGGTCAGGAGATGCTGTGCGGATACAGTTGAAGTCAGGTCACAGGAAGGGAGGGCATTGGTGAATCAGACAACAGGTTAGCCCGAGCACATCGCAGTCCCTTAGGTAATAGTTACGAGAGAGAGAAATAATTAGTGGCAACATATATAAGATCACAAAGTACACCAGCTACAGCATTCTAGTCCTGGGACTTAAAAAAAAAAAAACATTAAATTTGATAGTCATGAGTCCGGGTCGACTCCAAAATGCCTCTGCCTTTGTCCCATTCATCTGTCCTTTCTCCTGAAGTGTGCATTTGTTCTTTCCCTTCATGGATTTGTAACAAAGTTGTTCAACATGGTGGAAAACACCCTCAAGCTTATGCCTATAATTGTGCAAGGATTTGGATCATCCATCCACATGGCATCTCATAAAAATGCAATTCCACTTCTAATCTTTGGATAAGTGGGAGGACACTTTTCAAATCCCACCAGTAGCACATTTCACTCACTCATCTACACTTTTCTTTTTGATTAACACGCAATTCTCAATCACATAATGATGAGACATATCCAATTGTTTAAAAATAAAGAGGGGGGGTTCAAAATCAAAAGTAACAGGCAGTATCTGGTGTGGCCACCAGCTGCTTTATTAAGTACTACAGTGCATCTCCTCCTCATGGACTGCACCAGTTCTTGCTGTGAGATGTTACCCCACTCTTCCACCAAGGAACCTGCAAGTTCCCGGACATTTCTGTGGGGAATGGCCCTAGCCCTCCGATCCAACAGGTCCCAGACGTGCTCAATGGGATTGAGATTCCGGGGTCTTCGCTGGCCATGGCAGAACACTAACATTCCTTTCCAAAGGGAAAGTTTTGGGATTTACAAACTACAGGCCACTAACTACCCTGGTTTAAATGAAGATATGGATTTCTCACCCTCCTGTAGGGTTGTAATAGGTGCATTTGCTGTCATCTAGTGGACATTTTGCTCAATTGCCCTCAGCTGTTTAGACTGTTGTTGTTCATGTTTTGCTGTGTTCTAGTGTACCATGGAATATATTGCTTTCTTATTCTTGACACGTCTCCAAGTCATATTTAAGGTTAGAACTACCTTTCTAAGTGTTCTGATACTTCTAGCTTGGAGTTGTATTTTTATGATAACATAGCTACAGTATTTCACCTTTTAATGTGTATAGTATTGCTTACTAGGTGTGTCTAATACATTTTGTAACCACTCCCTCTTCCAATTAGGGCTAATTGGAAAAGCTTTTCAAAAGAGGACATTGTATTCTTTTTTTTTGTACTCCCTGACAAAGTCCATGCAGCCGAAATGCGTAGTTAAAAAAAACGTTGTTTCTATTGAACATGCCATACTAATAAAGGCATTTTAATTAATTATATGAAGAGTGCCTTGGTCCTCCTTTCTTTTTGATGACCAATTTACCCCTTTTACCAAAGAGCACCTTCTATCTACCAAAATTGACAATTGTGTACCTTAGTAGCGCTTCCCTTCCTCCTCTTTCTACTGACATTCCTGTCTTGCAGGAAATCACGTACAGAATGAGCAGTACGGCTGGTGGCATTGTCATGCTGGAGGGTCATGTCAGGATGAGCCTGCAGGAAGGATACCACATGAGGGAGGAGGATGTCTTCCCAGTAACGCACAGCGTTAAGATTGCTTGCAATGACAACAAGCTCAGTCTAATGATGCTGTGACACACCGCCCCAGACCATGACGGTCCTTCCACCTCCAAATCGATCCCGCTCAAGAGTACAGGCCTCGGTGTAACGCTCATTCCTTTTACGATAAACGCGAATTCGACCATCACCCCTGGTGACACAAAACTGCGACTAATTAGTGAACAGCATTTTTTTGCCAGTCCTGTCTGGTCCAGCGACGGTGGGTTTGTGCTCATAGGTGACGTTGTTGCTGGTGATGTCTGGTGAGGACCTGCCTTACAACAGGCCTACAAGCACTCAATCCAGCCTCTCTCAGCCTATTGTGGACAGTCTGAGCACTGATGGAGGGATTGTGTGTTCCTGGTTTAACTCGGGCAGTTGTTGTTGCCATCCTGTACCTGTCCCGCAGGTGTGATGTTCAGATGTACCGATCCTGTGCAGGTGTTGTTACATGTGGTCTGCCACTACGAGGACGATCAGCTGTACTGTCTCCCTGTAGCACTGTCTTAGGCATCTCACAGTACGGACATTGCAATCTATTGCCCTGGACACAGTACGGACATTGCCCTGCAGTCCTCATGCCTCCTTGCAGCATGCCTAAGGCACGTTCACGCAGATTAGCAGGGACCCTGGGCATCTTTCTTTTGGTGTCTTTTTGAGTCAGTCGAAAGCTCTCTTTCGTGTCCTAAGTGTGACCTTAATTGCCTACCATCTGAAATCTGTTAGTGTCTTAATGACCGTTCCACAGGTGCATGTTCATTAATTGTTTAAGCATGGGAAACAGTGTTTAAACCCTTTACAATGAAGATATGTGAAGTATTTTTGATTTTTATGAATTATCTTTGAAAGACAGGGTCCTGAAAAGGGGTTGTTTATTATTATGGTAAAATCTTATATTGTATATATTTGATCTTGCGTTGTGTGTATATTATGTATTTGAAAAAAGTTTGAGCTAGCTAGCTAGGTTAGCCCGGCTAACTAACAGTAAGCGTGAGCTGCCACTAATGTTACCTAACCAATGCAAGGACGAAGGTAATTAATTATCTTATTACTATTGCTTATTGTCACTGAATGTAGCTAACTAACTACTATCCTAATGTTATAAAGCACAAGTGAGGTTAGCTACATAATGCTAGCTACATAATGGCGTCAGTTGTCTAGCTAACATTAATGTTAGTTTGGATAGTCCTAGCTGACCAGCTAGGTAGCTAATGTTCTAGCCAATGGTAGCTAGCTAGTTAACGTTAGACAGCAAGCCATTTGGCTACAAATTAAGCAAGCAAGGTCATTCTCTACAATACTATAACCTGAATATACTGTACTTGCCTAACACTGTAAGGTCATATTTTAGCTTGTCATGTTGGCAATAGAGTAAGCTTTCAAATGATGCCCATCTGACCCAGATTGGGATTTAAAATGGACCGATTTTGGATTGCATAAACGACAACAGTGTGATGGTAGGGATGCGGGGCTGTGTTCCAGTGCGAGCATTACATTCACATTTGCAAACAAAAATAGAGTAAAAAGTAATATGACCGAGCAAAGAAGAAAGCTACCTGGGCGGAGGAGACATCTAATTATGAGACGGATCGTAATGAAAGAAAAAAACAACGCATCCAGGAAAAGAATGGAACCCTCATACTTTCGAGACGATCAAAGTCATGGTAATATCGGTAATCTATATAACTAGCAGTTAACATTACAGTGCCTTAGCAGGTCACATTGAACTTATGTTTTAGGCTCTGTTTGTACCTGTCTTAGTGGTGCTAAATTAGGTTCATGAGGACATGTCCTCTGTGATAGTAAATAAACACTGAAGAATACATATTGAGTAAAATTAGAATGTTCCATGCTTTGAGGCTATACCGTGTTTCTATAGATTTACATTGTTTACAAACATTTGAGTAAAATTAACTTATATTTTGCGTTCTGGTGGGGTACGACAGTTGAACTAAGCTCACGAGGCATTTATAAGGTAAATTCTTCAATAATCATATTGTTGTCATTAATTCATCAGTTCAAAAATGGATGTAGCAACTAAGGTGTCACGCCCTGGCCTTAGTTTCTTTTTTATGTCTCTATAATGGTGTGGGCATTCTATGTTGTTTTTCTACGTTTTCTTTTCTATGCATTTGGCCTGGTATGGTTCCCAATCAGAGGCAGCTGTCTATCGGTGTCTCTGATTGAGAACCATACTTAGGTAGCCTTTTCCCACCTGGTGTTTGTGAGTAGTTGTTTCCTGTCTTGTGTTTTCACCTTTCAGGACTGTGGCAATTTTCCATTTTCCGTTACCTGGGGGGGGGGACCTCAACACCATGGTGCACAAGGTCATCTGCAAAATGTCTACCAATGATGTCCTCAAACACTACAGCTTGAGAGAGTAGGGAGAAGTGGTCCTTTCAGGACCTGGTGATTTGCTGGTTAATAACCTCAGAACAGTCTGAATTTGTCAGCTTTCCACAGGGTTGCTGGCACATGTTGACTCAATGCTTCCTTCCCACGGTTGCGTCAAGTTGTTTGGATGTCCTTTGGGTGGTGGACTATTCTTGATACCCATGGGAAACTGTTGAGCGTGAGAACCCGAGCAGCGTAGCAGTTCTCGTGACAAACTGGTGCGTCTGGGACCATACCCCGCTAAAAGGCACTTCAATATTTTGTCTTGTCCATTCACCCTCTGAAGGACACACATACAACTCCATGTCTCAAGGCTTAAAATTCCCTCTTTAACCCGTCTCCTCCACCTTCATCTCCACTGATTGAAGGGGTTTTAACAAATTACATCAATAAGGGATCGTAGTTTTCACCTGGCTTCACCTGGTCAGTCTGTCATGGAAAGAGCAGGTGTTCATAATGTTTTGTGCACTGTGTGTATATGTTGCAAAATTCCAGGAAGTTTTAATAATTTCCCTTGTTTTCCTGAAATCCCGGTTGGACGATTCCTGGAAAAAGCAGGAAATCCAGAAGCCTCCAACCAGGATTTCTGAGAAACCAGGGAATATATAGATTATGTTTTTTTGCAACCTTATGTCTGTCTGGATCTTTAGTACCCGTACTTGTAACTTTGACCACATCATAGCCATGCTGAAATCCACACAATCCACATTACCTTGACCTATTGCTTTTCTTAAATGATAGGCTACATCACTATGTATTTTTTGTTTGTTTACATTCCATTTGTTCCTACAATCATGTCTCTAGAACTCCCCTTCTGTATGTTGTTACTATAGGATTTAAAAACTTAACTTTATACCGAAGTGGAGGAGGTTATTGGAGCCCTACTGAAGATGGCGCCCCACCAAAATGGAGGAACGAAAAAGAAACGGGTTATTTTTCACACTACACAACACAAACTGAGCTAAGCTGTACTGGGCTGGCGTAGTTGGACATTGAACACCATTGCAACATCAGTCCTCGGGTTTCTAATTAGCCACTTGATACGTGGGTTACTGACAGATTGTGTTTCATTCACCTCTCCACCTCCATGTCTCCTGCATGTATCAAATTAGATTTGCCTTTCCTCCTTATTTCTTTAGTCAAAGACGTTGGGGGAGGGGGGTGCTAAGCTAACATGTGGAATTGTTTTAAGATGGTCATACAATGGATCATTTAGGTATTTGGTTTGGAATTTTAGGAGCCCTTTAGTTATATTTTATATGATAAAATATTCATTTTGGCCTTTACTACTACTAAATGCATTGAATAACACAAAGGACAGACAACATTTTTTATCATAAATCATAGCTTTATTAAATAGTACCCGCAAAACACCAGTCTCATCGTCAACAGTGAATAGGCGACTCCTGGATTACTGAGTTGCAAAGAAAAAGCCATATCTCAGACTGGCCAATAAAAATAAAAGATTAAGATGGGCAAAAGAACACAGACACTGGACAGAGGAACTCTGCCTAGAAGGCCAGCATCCTGGAGTCGCCTCTTCACTGTTGAGACTGGTGTGTTGCGGGTTCTATGTAATGACGCTGCCAGTTGAGGACTTGTGAGGCGTCTGTTTCTCAAACTAGACACTGATGTCCTCTTGCTCAGTTGTGCACGGGGCCTCCCACTCCTCTTTCTATTCTGGTTAGAGCCAGTTCTGTGAAGGGAGCAGTACACAGCATTTTACGAGATCTTAAGTTTCTTGGCAATTTCTCGCATGGAATAGCCTTCATTTCTCAGAACAAGAATAGACTGACGAGTTTCAGAATAAAGTTATTTGATTCTGGCCATTTTGAGCATGTTTTCGAACCCACAAATGCTGATGCTCCAGATTCTCAAGTAGTCTAAAGAAGGCCAGTTTAGTTGATTCTTTAATCAGAACAGTTTTCAGCTGTTCTAACATAATTGCAAAAGGGTTGTCTAATGATAAATTAGCCTTTTAAAATTATAAACTTGGATTAGCTAACACAATGTGCCATTGGAACACAGGAGTGATGGTTGCTGATAATGGGCCTCTGCACGCCTTTTTTTTGGGCAGGCACAAAACTACCTTCAGACTTCCATTAAACTGGTACCTGTTACCTTTCAGATGAGTCCTGTGACACTTGTGGGGGTCGTAGAGCAAAATGGATAATACCATCGTTTTTGTGAGACGCATCCAATGCCAATAAAAAAACATCTCTAGCTTAATCTGACCGATTTTGATGGGGATTTTTTTGTTATTTAACTTAGATTGACGCACTGCTGTTTCAATCGACTGTAGGGGGTTATCAAATGGTTTCTTGTTCAGATAAAAGATTAAGAAAGGACCAGTGCTCACTTGATATGACAGTTAAAGGTTTGTTTATTTTCTTAAATAGCAAAATGTCTTAATACACTATAAGGATATGTTTCAGCTTGCGCCTTCCTCAGTGTGTGTCTCCAGTTCTTACTCTTGCTTCCTGTGCCCAACAACACCAGCTGGTTAGCAAGAGCGTTGCTATTGGTTTGGTTGAGAGGCAGGCAGCAACGATCCTATGAGCAGCCAGAATAGATCTTCTTGTAGAAAGGTGATGTACTCCTTCAGCGTTTCCTTTCTTTTGTACACTGCTCAGTGAAATTAGGAGGCTGCAGATTTCACAGAACAAAGCAGCAAGGATTGTGAGGATTGTGCTTTGTGGAGATATGGTTCTTCTGTTGTAGTCATGCACAATGCTCTTGGTTGGTCATCAATCAACAAGTTCATCGAGAGAAAACAACATGCTTATTTTATTTCCTAACATACACCATTTAAAATGGCCAAACTCTCTTCACAACAGTATTCAGTTGGTAAGAGAGAGTCATTCAGTAAATACTAGGAATAGATTGTCCACCATCTATGTGTTATCCAGACAGAAAAGAGAAATAGGCAAAATAACATTTTGATTCAGACTAATAAATAAATTGAATAATTGACAGAGCAAACCAGAAACCTTTCAATATATACATTCAAATAATACTTGGAAACCATTTAAATGGAATACATTGGAAGGTTGTGCTGGACTACGGTCGATGAATCAATCTTTTTAGACTTAGAGTATTTATCTGGTCAATATGTGTCACGTTCGCTGGAATAAATGTCAGACCAAGGCGCAGCGGATGTTGAGTTCCACATTATTTATTAGAAAGTGAAACTAAGCAAAGACAAATAAACAAACTAACAACGAACCGTGACAACAGCGATGCTACGTGCACTAACTCAAAAACAATATCCCATAAACACAGGTGGGGGAAAAACAGTTACTTAAATATGATCCCCAATTACAGACAACGATTACCAGCTGCCTCTAATTGGGAATCATACCAATCACCAACATAGAAAATAAACTTAGAACACCACATAGAAATAAATTAACTAGATCACACCCAGTCACGCCCTGACCCACTTCACCATAGAGAAACAATGGCTATCTATGGTCAGGGCGTGACAATATGTTAGTGTATTATGTATGTTTGTAACAGTGTGTTATATGTGAAAATGTGATCGTATTATGAGTTGTATTTGAATGTTTAAGGACTCTTGGAAGATCAGTCCAAATGAGGATTAAAAAATATCCTAATAAAATAAAATCCACTGAGTGACCATCTTCACATATCAAACTAGATACATGGGGGGTATTTTCAGTTAGAGTTAGGAGCGTTTGACTTATGGGGTCTAAGAGGGACCTGAATCTACTGGTATCAAGGGCTCTGACAGATATATGGTTGAACCTAAACATTTCTTGGGGTCTGATTTTCCTGGCTAAATTCCCAATCTGGCCCTTAAACCATCATGGTCACCTAATAATCCCCAGTGTACCTCCTCTACCCTGTAACTATTCCCCAGGTCGTTGCTGCAAATGAGAACGTGTTCTCAGTCAACTTACCTGGTAAAATAACGGACAAATAAAATTGAGACATGGGCCAGGGTCTGGAGGAGGATTAATATTATCCTTCGTCCTCCTGTGTGTACTGTGTATCCTATCCTTAGGTTGCACGTTCGGTGTGTGTGGGACATGGAACGAGAGTTTGGGTTCTGTTTTAGCGTTCAGATTTTTTCGTTGAGTCCATCCTAGTGGGAGCTCTCACGTCACTCCTCTCCTCACTGCTTTTAAACATGGAGGGCACCAGTATTGGTAGATATTTGATGTCCAGTTCAAGCTGCCTACTTTTCCTTTCTGTTTGTTTTCTCCCTCTTATTCCTTCAACACACGTTTCTCTTCAAGGACAGGCGCACGCCATCCCTTCCTTAATCACCGTGAGTGCAGAGACTTATGATGATGCAGGATTAAGGCTTCCTCCTCCTCCATATTTTGATTGCAGAACTTGGCGCACTGCCATCACAACCAATGTCACTGCTACACCAGAAGTAATCATTCTCAGTGCGCTTTCTGAGCTGTGCAGTGTTCTTGAATCCCGACCACATACTGCCAAAATGTCTCTTACAAAGTACTCCAACAGTCAGTGGCAATACTTTGGCCCAGGCGGTGACCGTCTTTCCCTATCAGGTTTCTGCTGAGGTTCTGCTCCCAGTCTGCTCTCTGACCAATACAGCATTCTCTCTCTCATCACCTTTGTGTGTATGTGACGTGATTTGTGTTATGTCCCGGTTCTCTACCTCAGGGGTCCAGCTCGAGACCCAAATTAGGAATTCACTGTCCTCCAACAACCCAAATGAATAAGAAATAGTATTATATTTGATTCTAAATGTATCAACTTGCGACCCACCTCTCACATACCCAGGGCCCACTTTGGGTCCTGACCCATAGTTTGAGAAACCCTGCTCTACCTCCCTAAGTGTGCACCAATGGCACCCTTCAGGAAATCATTGGATTTAGTCATGTTTTGTTTTTCCATTTGGATTTAAAACCTAGCAAATGCATATGATTTGGGGGGTATTTTCAGTTAGAGTTAAAACCTAGCAAATGCATATGATTTCAGGTTTTTCTGGTCAAAGCACAGATATTATTATTTTTTTAAACAAGTTAAATACCAATGAACTACCAATGCACATTGCTAAACTTTTGGGAAAGACACAATATCCTTAAGAACCCGGGTAGTAGTATTTAACTCATTGAGAACTCTTTGTTGTACAGGTTGCAGCTAGGGTTGTGGAGGAGTAAGCCCTTGACTCCCCTGTACCATAGACTGTGTTCAGACAATACAATTGTGTAATCCTGTGTGTGTGTGTGTGTGTGTGTGTGTGTGTGTGTGTGTGTGTGTGTGTGTGTGTGTGTGTGTGTGTGTGTGTGTGTGTGTGTGTGTGTGTGTGTGTGTGTGTGTGTGTGTGTGTGTGTTATGCATGTGTGTGTGTGTGCCAATCAGAATTCAGATTTTTTGAATTGTTCACAAAAATGATTGTGTTAACTGTTAAAATGTTTTGGTTCTTTTACTGAAGATTCCGAAGCACACTTATAATAAACGGAACAGATTGATTTCATGTTCTCCGTAGCACATTACATTTGACTATTCTCTACAGTGTCTTCAGCCCAACTCTCTAATACATCATTGAACTTTTACCGTCCTTGCATCTCGTAATCAAATCACTTCAATACAAGAATGGGAACCCCATTGTCATTTGTTAATTCAAATAACTCAACCCAAATACAAGTATTCCCAAATAGAGGAGGCCTTAGGGATCATATTTTGGGTAATGAAATGCCATGACTACCTACATGGTCGTAAGTTTACATTGCTGACAGACCATCAGCGACTTGTGAAAATACTAGGACCAAAAACAAGAGTTCCAGCTCTAGCAGCAGCCAGACTCCAGAGGTGGGTGTTAATACTAGTTGCATATCAGTATTTTATACAATACAAGTCCTCTCAGCGGCATGCTAATGCAGATGGGTTATCTAGGCTTCCCATGAAGAGGGGGCAGAGAGCAATCCAAACTATCGAGTGTCATTTTTAGATGTACTTCCCATTTTAACGAAGGACATAGGCAGGGGAACTACCAAGGACAAGGGTTTGGCTAAGGTGAAGCACTTCACACTTACAGGGTGGCCTAACCATGTTACTGATCCTGAACTAAAGCCTTATTGGGTGAGAATGGGATGAGCTCACTGTAGAAAGTGACTGTGTTATGGGGTGTGAGCGCGGTGGTGCCCTCTACAGAGGGACCTACAGAAGGAGCTACATCAAAACCACTGGGGCATGGTCAAAATGAAAGCTCTTGCATATGGAGCCACTTTTGGTGGCCCAGGTTAGACTCAGACAGAAGACATGGTGAGGAGATGCCAGGTGTGTCAGTCTAATAGATATATGCCGAACCTTGCACCAGTGCATCCTTGGAAATGGCCTGAGAGGCCCTGGCAGCGCATCCATATAGATTTTGCTGAAAAGGGAAAGCACTGGTTCTTAGTAGTTACGGATGCCTACTCAAGCTTGCCAGAAGTAAAGTGTATGAGTAATGCTACAGCCATGGTAGAGACACTCCGGGGAATGTTCTCAGCCTACGGGTTAGTTGAGGAGTGGGTTTCAGACAATTGGCTGCAGCTGGTGTCAAAAACAGTTGGAGACATCCTTCCAGTTGAATGGGGTGAAACACATCGAGTCGGCTCCGTACGTACCATGCAGCTTCAAATGGCGCAGCAGATTGACTTGTACAGAATCTAAAACAGGCACTAGAGAAGGACAAGTGATCAGGACGGTCTGTACAGCATAGTGTGGACAACTTTCTGTTCGCCTACAGGAATACGCCGCATGCCACAACTGGAAAAACTCCAGCAGAGTTGTTCCTAAAAAGACAGGTTAGAACAAGGTTATCATTGGTTAAACCCGGGTTTTCAGCTTGGTTTTCAGCAAGCAATTCATTTTTTTTCAGTCTGAACAAACAGCGCTTTCCGCGATTACCTGGGAGGAGAGAAAAATGCAGTGGTGGACTGTCAGGGCCAGCAATGCCTTCTCTGCTGGCCTAAACATCATCAGAATATATATATTTTTTAATGTATTTTCCCACAAATATGTATTAAATTATTCCCCAGAGTAAGAGTTATAGTCTTCATTTCATAGCATTCCTCTTGGTTGCACTGCTTCCAGCCCCAGGTTGAGATTTGGAGGGCTGGTCTTTATGTTAGATCTTTTCTCCAATCATATTCAGCCATCATGTGTTGCCAGGGGTCTAAAATCTGCCCTCAGGCCTTCAGAATCAACAGTGCGGGCGCTTGTAGCTTAAAGTGAATGGAAATTAAAATTTTGTGTCAACCAATCAGCTTTAGAGTTGGCTATTGTACGCCTGCTGGCTGGCTCCAGTGTTACACAGGAGCCAGCTAGCAGGCGTAGTGCGTGCATGTCTTTTGATTGGATTACCAATATTGAGAGGCAGGTCCTATATGGGCAGGTCTATGCAGAACCTCAGAACTAGGAAACTGAATTTGATAAACGAATTAATTCGCGTACTACTATAAGCTGTTTTTTCAACCCACAATGGCGGAAGAAGGAGAAGATATCGATTTGGTCGAGGATATAATTATAACGCCATTCTCAAGACGAACTTTTCAAGAAAAGTTAGACATTGTAAGGAGAGGTCGCCCGACGCCGACGCTACAAAGCCTGTCACAGGCGGGAAAGGGGTTCGTTCGCCACTTTCAAAGGTCCAACTACGAGCGCTATCAATGGCTCACAGGCTCCGAGAAGCACTGCAAACTGTCCTGCTGGGAATGCCTATTATTACAATTGAGCGAGAGAGGCGCAGGTTCAGTCAAATCTACGATGACACAGCGCGCATCTCAAGTTCACCCAGCGCACGCAGAAGCCCAGCACAAGGAGACCCTCGCACATACTACCAACAGCTCCACAGCAATATTCTGGACAACATTCTTTGCCAGATACGAAACAGGTTTCAAGACCACGAAAAATGTATGTTTCTCTCCCTCCTGGACCCCCAGATTCCCGCAAACAGCCTTCTCCAGTTTAACAGAGAGTCACGGAACACTGTTCGACCTATCCAAGCTAAAAACAGAACTGACTGTAATGTATGCTATGACTCATTTTGAAGGGAAAATTCCCTCTGATCTCCTTGATTTCCTTAATCAGAAAAATGTGAATGAGGACATGGGGCAACTTAACACATTGGCATGTGTGACAGTGACTATCCCTGTGTCCACGGCTTCTGTCGAGCGGTCATTCTCGGCCTTAAAGCGAATCAAAACGTATTCCAGAAATGCTACTGGACAGACTCGGCTGACTTCAGCATTAGCCTCCATGTCGATAGAAAAGGACTTATTGTTGGAACTAAAACGCACAGATAGACTGTACAACAGAGTCATTGAAGTCTTCTTGAGGAAAGAAAGGAGGATGGATTTTGTGTTCAAATAATCAGTCTTTGGTGAGAAGGCATACAATGCATTTGATTTTTTATTAAATGTGTATGTATGTTTCGCATTTCATTTAGTTAATATTAAATAGCCTATATATTAACAAAATAAAATGGCAAATAGCCTATGTTGCAAATGATTTGTTTTATTTCTTTAATTTTCAGCGAATAGTTATGCATCTTTATCATCACGGTGAAAATGCTTTGGGTGCGACAATGCGCTGTTTAGTGAACACACTGTATTTTATTTTTTTTGTACTTAAATTTCAAAGTTTGTGGACCAGAAATGGATAGAAGAAGAATATTAATATAACTCTGTTGCACTCGACTATGTTCTTGCCTATTAGTTGAACTGTACTGTATTGTACTCTTCCCCTGCAATTCTCTGAATAAAAATGTCAATTTCAAGGTGACGCAATGCCTGGTTAAACTGCGTTTCTGTCTAAATGTATACTGTCTAGAGCCATGGCATCATAATGATGGTAATAAGAGGTGGATTAATTCGGGTGGGACTGTGTAGGACCTCACTGAAGGCCCCAGGCCCACGGCACGCCACTGGAAAAATGGGAACCTGGGATTGTAAAAAGGGAACTCGGTACTTGCATATAGTGCAGCCTGAGGGAAAATTGTGTAAGCAGCATGTGGATCAAATGATGATGCAACACGATCAAAGAGAAGACCTGAATGTGTCAGAGTGGAACATTTCTGATTGGGACTTGGGAACTACGACTGTGGCAGGCACGCATACAGAGACACAGATTGTGCCAGGCCGTGAGCCTGAGGGCCCAGAGCATCATGCCAGGCCGTGAGCCTGAGGGCCCAGAGCGTCATGCCAGGCCGTGAGCCTGAGGGCCCAGAGCGTCATGCCAGGCCGTGAGCCTGAGGGCCCAGAGCGTCATGCGAGGCCAGAGACACAGATTGTGCCAGGCCGTGAGCCTGAGGGCCCAGAGCGTCATGCGAGGCCAGAGACACAGATTGTGCCAGGCCGTGAGCCTGAGGGCCCAGAGCGTCATGCGAGGCCAGAGACACAGATTGTGCCAGGCCGTGAGCCTGAGGGCCCAGAGCATCATGCCAGGCCGTGAGCCTGAGGGCCCAGAGCGTCATGCGAGGCCAGAGACACAGATTGTGCCAGGCCGTGAGCCTGAGGGCCCAGAGCGTCATGCGAGGCCAGAGACACAGATTGTGCCAGGCCGTGAGCCTGAGAGCCCAGAGCGTCATGCGAGGCCAGAGACACAGATTGTGCCAGGCCGTGAGCCTGAGGGCCCAGAGCGTCATGCCAGGCTGTGAGCCTGAGGGCCCAGAGCGTCATGCGAGGCCAGAGACACAGATTGTGCCAGGCCGTGAGCCTGAGGGCCCAGAGCGTCATGCGAGGCCAGAGACACAGATTGTGCCAGGCCATGAGCCTGAGGGCCCAGAGCTTCATGCCAGGGCGTGAGCCTGAGGGCCCAGAGCGTCATGCGAGGCCAGACACAGATTGTGCCAGGCCGTGAGCCTGAGGGCCCAGAGAGTCATGCGAGGCCAGAGACACAGATTGTGCCAGGCCGTGAGCCTGAGGGCCCAGAGAGTCATGCGAGGCCAGAGACACAGATTGTGCCAGGCCGTGAGCCTGAGGGCCCAGAGCGTCATGCGAGGCCAGAGACACAGATTGTGCCAGGCCGTGAGCCTGAGGGCCCAGAGCGTCATGCGAGGCCAGAGACACAGATTGTGCCAGGCCGTGAGCCTGAGGGCCCAGAGCATCATGCCAGGCCGTGAGCCTGAGGGCCCAGAGCGTCATGCGAGGCCAGAGACACAGATTGTGCCAGGCCGTGAGCCTGAGGGCCCAGAGCGTCATGCGAGGCCAGAGACACAGATTGTGCCAGGCCGTGAGCCTGAGAGCCCAGAGCGTCATGCGAGGCCAGAGACACAGATTGTGCCAGGCCGTGAGCCTGAGAGCCCAGAGCGTCATGCCAGGCCGTGAGCCTGAGGGCCCAGAGCGTCATGCCAGGCCCTGAGCCTGAGGGCCCAGAGCGTCATGCGAGGCCAGAGACACAGATTGTGCCAGGCCGTGAGCCTGAGGGCCCAGAGCGTCATGCCAGGCTGTGAGCCTGAGGGCCCAGAGCGTCATGCGAGGCCAGAGACACAGATTGTGCCAGGCCGTGAGCCCGAGGGCCCAGAGCGTCATGCGAGGCCAGAGACACAGATTGTGCCAGGCCATGAGCCTGAGGGCCCAGAGCGTCATGCCAGGGCGTGAGCCTGAGGGCCCAGAGTGTCATGCGAGGCCAGACACAGATTGTGCCAGGCCGTGAGCCTGAGGGCCCAGAGAGTCATGCGAGGCCAGAGACACAGATTGTGCCAGGCCGTGAGCCTGAGGGCCCAGAGAGTCATGCGAGGCCAGAGACACAGATTGTGCCAGGCCGTGAGCCTGAGGGCCCAGAGCATCATGCGAGGCCAGAGACACAGATTGTGCCAGGCCGTGAGCCTGAGGGCCCAGAGCGTCATGCGAGGCCAGAGACACAGATTGTGCCAGGCCGTGAGCCTCTGAGGGCCCAGAGCGTCATGCGAGGCCAAAAAGGGTCAGAAGGCCTCCGGACCGATTGGATCTGTAAACAGGTTGTATATGAGTTGATAAGTGAAACTGTTTTGGAAAACCCATGATGTTCATCAAGGATGTTTTCAGAGGAAGTGAGAAGTTCCAGGGAGAAGTGTGGTGTGTTGAGAATTGTATTTTGTGTTGATGAGTTTAGATGTAAAATGGTTATAAATAGCCAATGGGATTTGTATGCAGGGTTGAGTTATTTGAATTAACAAATGACAATGGGGTTTCCGGTCTTACAATGAAGTGATTGGAAAACGATTCACTGTAAGGTCTACACCTGTTGTATTCGGTATACGGTACCGGAGCACCAAGTCGAGGTCCAAAAGGCTTCTTAACAGCTTCTACCCCCAAGCCGTAAGACTCCTGAACAGCTCATCACTGGGCTACCCAGACCCCTCTTTTACGTTGCTGCTACTCTGTTTATAATCTATGCATAGTCACTTTAACTCTCCCTACGGTGCCCCCGGTTCGTTTTATTTTATTTTATTTGAAATGTGTCTTGTGTCTTTCCTTACTACTCCACGACTCACGTTAAGAGGCTCAAGGCCAGCTGTGGTGCAATTACAGTGCTATCAGAAACTTTTCACACCCCTTGACTTTTTCCATAATTTGTTGTGTTACAGCTTGAATTTTACATTGATTAAATGAAACGTTTGTGCCACTGATCTACACACAATGCCCCACAATACCCCACAATGCCACACAATACCCCACAATGCCCCACAATACCCCACAATGCCCCACAATACCCCACAATGCCACACAATACCCCACACTGCCCCACAATACCCAACAATGCCACACAATATCCCACAATACCCCACAATGCCACACAATACCCCACAATGCCCCACAATACCCCACAATGCCACACAATACCCCACAATGCCACACAATACCCCACAATGCCCCACAATACCCCACAATGCCACACAATACCCCACAATGCCCCACAATACCCCACAATGCCACACAATACCCCACAATGCCCCACAATGCCCCACAATACCCCACAATGCCCCACAATACCCCACAATGCCACACAATACCCCACAATGCCACACAATACCCCACAATGCCCCACAATACCCCACAATGCCACACAATACCCCACAATGCCCCACAATACCCCACAATGCCCCACAATACCCCACAATGCCCCACAATACCCCACAATGCCACACAATACCCCACACTGCCCCACAATACCCAACAATGCACGGCCCCACAATACCCCACAATACCCCACAATGCCACAATGTCAAAGTGGATTTTTTGTTGTTGACATTTTCACAAATTAATAAAACATCAAATCAAATGAAATCTAATCTAATTTTATTGTTCACATACACATGGTTAGCAGATGTTAACGCGACTGTAGCGAAATATCTAACAAATATTCAAACAATTTCACAACAACTACCTTATACACACAAGTGTAAAGGGATTAATTAGTACATATATATATATGTATATGTACATATAAATATATGGATGAGCGATGGCCGTGCGACAAGATGCAGTAGATGGTATAGAGTACAGTATATACATATGAGATGAGTAATGTAGGGTATGTAAACATTATATAAAGTGGCATTGTTTAAAGTGACTTATGATACAGTTATTACATCCAATTATTAATTGTTAAAGTGGCTAGAGATTTGAGTCAGTATGTTGGCAGCAGCCACTCAATGTTAGTGGTGGCTGTTAAACAGTCTGATGGCCTTGAGATGGAAGCTGTTTTTCAGTCTCTCGGTCTCAGCTTTGATGCACCTGTACTGACCTCGCCTTCTGGATGATAGCGGGGTGAACAGGCAGTGGCGGTTGTTGTCCTTGATGATCTTTTTGGCATCCCTGTGACGTAGGTGTCCTGGAGGGCAGATAGTTTGCCACCGATGATGCGTTGTGCAGACCGCACTACCCTCTGGAGAGGCTTACGGTTGTAGGTGGAGCAGTTGCCATATCAGGCAGTGATACAGCCCGACAGGATGCTCTCAATTGTGCATCTGTAAAAGTTTGTGAGTGTTTTAGGTGACAAGACAAAATTCTTCAGCCTCCTGAGGTTGAAGAGGCGCTGTTGCACCTTCTTCACCACGCTGTCTGTGTGGGTGGACCATTTCAGTTTGTCCGTGATGTGTATGCAGAGGAACTTAAAACTTTCCACCTTCTCCACTACTGTCCCGTCGATGTGGATAGGGGGGCGCTCCCTCTGCTGTTTCCTGAAGTCACCCCGCTATCATCCAAGTATTCAACCCCTTTGTTATGGCAAGCCTAAATATATTCAGGAGTAAACATTTGCTTAGCAAGTCATATAATAAGTTGTATGGACTTTGTGTGCGATGATATTGGTTAACATGACTTTAAAACAGTTTCAGAGTTTAATGCCTGTGATAGGAGAAACTGAGGATGGATTAATATTGTAGTCTGTACAGAATCTGAAGGAAGTCTACAGAAAATAAATTCTTCCAAAACATGCATCCTGTTTGTAATGAGGCACTAAAATAATACTGCAAAAAATTAATGTTCTAGACATGTTTCATGGGAATGTGGCAAAAACATTCATGTGTAGGGTTAGGAGAATATTCCATCAACTTCCCACCAAACATACAAAGAACATGGTCTTAGAATATAAGATATTTTTGGTTATGGGCCACACCTGATCTGACCACTAATGGGCCACACCTGATCTTAATGAGTCCTTTGAAATACGGTCCACTAATTGGCCACAACTGATCTTAATGAGTCCTTTGAAATATGGTCCACTAATGGGCCACACCTGATCTTAATGAGTCCTTTGAAATACGGTCCACTAATGGGCCACACCTGATCTTAATGAGTCCTTTGAAATACGGTCCACTAATGGGCCACACCTGATCTTAATGAGTCCTTTGAAATACGGTATGATTGAATAGACTAAACATGGTTTGCATCTCACTGACGCAACGATATAAAAGAAATGTGTTTGCAGGATTAATGTCCAAGCAAATACATTTCCATGTGTCCTATCTGTGCTTGGAGTTGGAAACGAGTAAACTAAGCTAACAGAGTTATTGAGTCTTATTGGAACATGTTCTCAGAACGTTATTTAATTACCTTCAAATAACCAATCATTTTCATTATCAGAATGTCAATAAAACCTCAGAGGAAAACTTTCAGGGAAACATAGAAAAACATTCTCTGAACCTCCCTGCAACCTAAAAATGTAAGTTCCCTAATGTTCTCAGAATGTTAATTTTACGGTAACGGTCTGGAAACTTATGGCTTCGTTCTCAGAACCAATGGAAAACCAAAAACCTATGTTCCCACAACTTCCAAGGAATCACATGTGCTACCTGGGGTGTATGGGCATATTTGAATACTGTACCTGAAGGGGCTGTATAGGGCGATGATGTTGTTCGGTATCTTGCCCCAGTTCGGCCCAATGCCAACAGCAGCACGAGAGCATTAAGAAGATTGGAAATCATCTTCTCGAGCCAGACACAGTGTGAGGAGTATTAGAGAAGTAAAATCATAAGAGTGAGAATGGTGTGGTGTCATTTTTCTGCTTTACCAAGTGAGGAGAGTTACAAACTACACACCAGTCAGAGTTATACATAAATTACATCTTTAATCATAATTAAGCTTTGCAATAGCCTTTGACTTTCAATGATGCGCTATCTCTAATGAACCATTGAAAAGTGCCACCAGAAAAGTACAAAGATTTTATAGCCAAGATACACCCCTCTCAACCTACATGACGAACCACAGATCTTAGGAACTCTTCACAAAGGGACTTTTACTTGAGAAAGGAGTAACCCTTAGCCAGATAGCATTCGCTATAAATTATCGCTCAGTTTGGTCTGAGCGAACTAAAACGAGGTTCTAATCTCGTTCCTGGTACTCCATAGTACAAAAACATTACCTCATCCAAGGCATAACTCAATTGTCAACTCTAGATACTCCCATCTCAAGTAAACTCCCTCTCGACCCCACTCCTGGACCAGCTAACTGAGGGGAGTGAGCCTCTAGGTCATATACTATCCCAGGATAAGTGCACAGACATTGTGGAGACAAGTAATTGGTTCCGCCCCAAGTGACTGAGCCCTAGCTGAGGGAAAAGTGCAACTGCCAACACTATAGTCGAAAAGGATACATTCTAATGACAAGTATCTCACATAAGCATATTATGCAAATAAAACATCGTAATTATCTATGTTACCCAACTAATTCTGATTCATCCGCCACAACGGCCTCAATAGCAAATATGTAGGCCTATGGGTTTAATTTCCCATTTACTGAAGAGTTTCAGTTCTGCAGAAATGTCACTCTTACAGTATATTTTAGGCCGGCTGAATTAGCCCCATAGTCATACAGCAACAATACAGTAGGCTAATAGGGCTAACTGTCACACTCTGATCTGTTTCACCTGTCCTTGTGATTGTCTCCACCCCCTCCAGGTGTCACTTGTTTTCCCCAGTGTATTTATCCCTGTGTTTCCTGTCTCTTTGTGCCAGTTCGTCTTTTATGTCCAAGTCAACCAGTGTGTTTTTCCTGTGCGCCTGACTTCTCTATTCTCTTTTTGCTAGTCCTCCCGGTTTTGACCCTTGCCTGTTTTTGGACTCTGAACTGGTTTTGACCTTTTGCCTGTCCACGACCATTCTCTTCCCTACACCCTTTTAATTCAATAAACATCTCAGACTCCAACCATCTGCCTCCTGTGTCTGCATCTGGGTCTCGCCTTGTGCCCTGATACTAACAACATACAAAACACCAAGATTACATTTATATCATATTATGAAAAAAAAATGCACACACTGTAGACCTACACAATGTTATTGACCAGCTATTTTGAAGAGTCTACTTTCACCTACCTTACTTTATTGTACAGCCAGAAAAGCTTTGGATACACCCGTTGGAGGAACACACACACACACACAACATAATTCCCTCCCATTCCTGTGACTGAGTCACTGAAGCACACAGATAGAAATATATTGTGTAGAACTGACATACCTCTTTGACATGCGTAGTAAGGCATCATTTCAACTCTATTCATCGCACTTATATCTGCAATATCCAGTATGCGGCTGAACTATCCTGAACACGACCCTGTTGTCTGTGTGAGGTGCAGTGCCTATTCAAGCCACTCGAGGGCAGTGTAGTGTCTTGACTATTCAACTGCGTACTGTAGTGGGCTAACCTCATATCCAGGCTGGTGGATGAGACTTGTAGCTATTATCCCGTTGGAATGATTATGTCAAGCAGGAGGGAGAGATGCATTTTCAAATCACACACCTCAAAACCTTCCTGCCTGCCTGGGCTGTTGCTGTTCTCCAGGGTATACATAGAAACAATACATCATGTGTTATTATGGGACTGTCATGGAAATGTAACAACTGGGAAGTTGTGTTAATGGTTTAACATGTTTTTGTCTCTATGGCCGTGTACCGGCTGTCCTCTTCGTCTGATTATGAGGAATGGGAATCATCGGACCAACACGCAGCGTGGTAAGTGTTCATTGTCAATTTGATTAAATAAACTGAACACTGAATGACAAAAAAACAACAAAGCGAGTGAACGACATGAAACATTCCTGTAAGGTGAAAAAACACAAAACAGGAAACAACTACCCACAAACACAGGTGGGAACAGGCTACCTAAGTATGGTTCTCAATCAGAGACAACGATTGACAGCTGCCTCTGATTGGGAACCATACCAGGCCAAACACATAGAAATACAACACACAGAACAAAACATAGAATGCCCACCCCAACTCACACCCTGACCAAACCAAAATAGAGACATAAAAAAGGAACTAAGGTCAGGACGTGACAGGCCGTCAGTTTTTAGGGCTATTGCACTGAATGTTAATTGATATCCATTTTGATATAAAGTGTGTGATCTGTTCAGATGGTTGTGAATTGTGAATGCCACAGCAATACAGAACCTCTCATCTAAATTTGAATATGGCAGTTGGAGGAACACACAAACACTCACCCACGTACACACACAGGCACGCACACACATGCACACAGACACACACATATTAGTGTGCCCTGCTCACACAACCCATGTGGAATTCCTAGTCTCCGGCAGCGTTTGGACCTTCTGATCTGCGGTTGTTAAGGCCGAGTTCCTCTCATCATGCAGTGCATACGGAAAGTATTCAGACCTCGTGACTTTTTCCGTATTTTGTTACGTCACAGCTTCATTCTAAATTGGATTAAATCGTTCCCCGCTCATCAATCTACACACAATATCCACAATATCGATTGTTTTTTGCAAATGTATTAAAATTGGAAACTGAAATATCACATTTACATAAGTATTCAGACCCTTTACTCAGTACTTTGTTGAAGCAACTATGGCAGCGATTACATCAAGTTTTCTTGGGTATGATGCTACAAGCTTGGCACACCTGTATTTGGGTAGTTTCTCCCATTCTTCTCTGCAGATCCTCTCAAGCTCTGTCAGGTTGGATGGGGAGCAAAGCTGCAAGAGCTATTTTCAGGTCTCTCCAGAGATGTTAGAACAGGTTCAAGTCCAGGCTCTGGCTGGGCCACGCAAGGACATTCAAAGGCTTGTCCCGAAGCCACTGCTGCATTGTCTTGGCTGTGTGCTTAGGGTCGTTGTCCTGTAGGAAGGTGAACCTTCGCCCCCACTCAGGTCCTGAGCCCTCTGGAGCAGGTTTTCATCAAGGATCTCTCTGTACTTTGCTCCGTTCATCTTTCCCTCGATCCTGACTAGTCTCCCAGTCCTTGCCGCTTAAAAACATTCCCACAGCATGATGCTGCCACCCCCATGCTTCACCGTAGGGATGGTACCAGATTTTCTCCACACGTGATTCAGGCCAAAGAGTTCAATCTTGGTTTCATCAGACCAGAAAATCTTGTTTCTCATGGTCAGAATCCTTTAGGAAAGGCACTTTGGCAAACTCCAAGCGAGCTGTCATGTGCCTTTTTTACTGAGGAGTGGCTTCCGGCTGGCCACTCTACCATAAAAGCCTGATTGGTGGAGTGCTGCAGAGATGGTTGTTCTTCTGGATGGTTCTTCCATCTTCCCATAGGAACTCTGGAGCTGTGTCAGAGTGACCACCGTGTTCTTGGTCACCTCCCTGACCATGGCCCTTCTCCCCCGATTGTGCTTCCAAAATTCTTCCATTTAAGAACGATGGAGGCCATTGTGTTCTTGGGGACCTTCAATGCTGAAGAAATGTTTTGGTACCCTTCCCCAGACCTGTGCCTCAACACAATCCTGTCTCAGAGCTCTATGGACAATTCCTTCAACCTCATGGCTTGACACCTTGATAAGCTAATTTCCCAATGATGGATCACCACTCATCTGGGCAACTTTAACCTCCCGATGACTGACTTGAATTCCTTTCTTTCCACTTCTTTTCTCTTTTGACCTCACCCTTTCCCAGTCCCCTCCCACTCACTTGGTAGGCACGCTTGACCTCATGACCTACTCATCTAACTACAACCCCCCTCCATGTCTCTAATTCTTACTTTGATTAATTTCTCGCCATCTCTCCTTCAATCCTACCCGCTCAGACCCTACCCAGATGGTCATGCACGTCCGCAATCTTCGCTCTCTCCCACTACTCTCTCCTCTTCTATCCTATCCTCTCCTTCTTCTGCTAAATCCTTCTCCCTCCTGTCTCCTGCCTATGCCTCTTCTGCATCCTTTGACTCTCACCATTCCCGTTCCTCCGGCACGAGCTTCCCCTCCCGCTCCATGGCTCAGTGACTCACTGCGTGCTAACAGAACATGGCTGTGGAAGGAAATGGAGGAAAACTAAACTTCCGGAGGACCTATCATCCTTTCACTCACTCCTCTCTACCTTCTTTTCCTCTGTATCTGCTGCTAAAGCCATTTCCTATCACTCTAAATTTCAAGCTTCTGCCAACCCTGGGAAACTCTTCTTGTCACGACCTTAGTTCCTTTTTGATGTCTCTATTTTGGTTTGGTCGGGCGTGAGTTGGGGTGGGCATTCTATGTTGTTTTTCTAGGTGTTTGGCCTGGTATGGTTCCCAATCAGAGGCAACTGTCTATCGTTGTCTCTGATTGAGAACCATACTTAGGTAGCCTTTTCCCACCTGGTGTTTGTGGGTAGTTGTTTCCTGTTTTCACCTTTCAGGACTGTTTCGATTTTCATTTCTTACATTCACTTTGTTATTTTGTATTTTCGTGTTCTGTTATAATAAATAATCATGGACACTTACCACGCTGCATTTTGGTCTGATCCTTCCTACTCCTCATCCGATGAAGACGAAGATCGTTACACTTCTCCACTTTGAGCCTAATGGAGAGGTGCGAGTGGTAAGCACCAGATCTCCAGTGCTCCCCCACAGCCCGGTTCGACCTGAGCCTGCACTCTGGAGGGGCCTGGCTAAAGTGGGCATTCAGCCTGGAGGAGTGGTGCCAAGGCTGCGCACCGAGCTCCAGTGCTCCCCCACAGCCCGGTTTATCCGGTGCCTCCTCTATGCACCAGGCCTCCGGGAGGTCTCCCCAGCCTGGTGGGCCGTGTCGCAGCCCCACGCACCAGGCTGTCTCTGCGTCGTCTCCTTCCACAGTCTCGTTCCTGTCCGGACCCTCCACTGCCTCCCTCCTGTCCGGAGCCGCCAGAGCCTCCCCCCTGTCCGGCACCGCCAGAGCCCCCCCCTGTCTGGCACCGTTAGAGCCCCCCCCTGTCCGGTGCTGCCAGAGTCTTCCCCCTGTCCGGCGCCGCCTGAGTCTCCCCCCTGTCCGGCGCCGCCTGAGTCTCCCCCCTGTCTGGCGCCGCCCTAGCCTCCCGCCTGTCTGGCGCCTCCAGAGCCTCCCCCTGTCCGGCGCCGCCAGAGCCTCCCCCCTATCCGCACTTTGAAAAAATGGTTGACAACAGCTGCTCCTCATTCACTCATCCTACTGAGTCCACCCATCCCATTAATACAAAACTACCCTACGCCTTGACTCCTTTCTCCCCTGTCTTTCCAGATAAAATCATGTGACTAGTGATGTCTGGCCGACCAACAACCTCCTATCTACTCCATCCTTCTCTCATTCCTCTCTTCCCTTATCAACTCATCCCTGGCCACTGGCTGTGTCCCCTTTAACTTCAACATGGCCAGAGTCACTCCCCTCCTCGAGAAACCATCACTCGACCCCTCTGACATTAAAAACTACAGACCGGTGTCCCTTCTTTCTTTTCTTTCCAAACCACTTGAGCATGCTGTCTCTGGCCAACTCTCTCGCTATCTCTTTCAGAACAATATACTTGATCCTAACCAGTCAGGCTTCAAGAAAGCTCATTCAACTGAGACCGCTCTCCTCTGTGTCAAATAGGCTCTCCGCTCTGCCAAAGCTGCCTCTCTCTCCTCTGGCAGACATCTCAGCTTGGATGTCGGCCCACCACCTCAAGCTCAATCTCAATAAAACGGAGCTGCTCTTCTTCCCGTGGAAGGCTTGGCCGCTCCAAGACCACTCCATCACACTTGACAACTCCAATGTGTCCCCTTCCCAGAGTGCAAAGAATCTTGGCATGTCCCTGGACAACACCCTGTCTTTCTCGCTCCTGCTGGGTCATGCTCTACAACATTCATTATGGTATGACCTTATTCTCACACAGGAAACAGTCACTAAAAGGGGAACGGACACTCTTTATCTAAAGGCTATGCTCAAACCTCAGGTCCCAACCCAAGCACTCCGTTCTGCCACCTGTGTTCCCTCCCACCCCTACAAGAGGGCATCTCCTGCTCAGCCCAGTCTAAGCTGTTCTCTGTTCTGGCATCCCAATGGTGGAACAAGCTTACTCCTAAAGTCAGGACAGCTGAGTGCTCCGTAACATACAGTATTTTTATGTTAAATAGTGATAAAGCTGTTTTGACATGGTAACATTTTAGTATTAACCTTACCAAAAGGCACGTTTTTGTTTCTAGAATTTTGTTCTCAATGTTCTTAAACTGAACTTCAATTAAACTACTCAGTCTGCAACCCAGAGTTTGTAAGATTCTGGTTGAATGAAACAGACAAGAGTCAATGTTTATTCACGAGAGCGCTCTAAAATCAAAAATGCAAACACAGTGTTTATAATGCACACAAACAACGTTCAAATCTTAAGCTACGCGTTGCTCAGACAGTCTGTGTTTTTCCACGACACAGATACATTGTTTCTTTATTCTACAACATGTTTCATAATGTTTCTGTAAGCCTAACAGTTTCTCCCCTCCACGGGTGGAGACAGAATGTCCTGTAAGGAACACCGTAGTCCAGCTGGTCTGTCGATAGCTCCTCTTATCATTTGTTTCACACTTTCACCCTGCTTTCATACTAAAAAGGAACAAAAGGTCCTTGTTCTAATTCTGACTAGAACTACACACATCATCCGATTATAGTTTTATGATTCTAATAAATGTCATACATTATACAGTGACAGGGTGGAATACTTTTAGTCATTATCTTAACATTACCTTAAACATATGAATCATTTAGTCATGATCTTACCATTCATTACCTTAAACATATAAATCATATGAATTTCTATTATATCAGTTTCACAGACCGAGGTTAAGCCTATTGCAATAAATATAACACACACGTTTCTCACCAATGACTTTTAATTTGCCACGTGCTTCATTTTAACAATCTTTTAAATCATCTAGCAATCATTAAAATGATTTAACAATACACTAAATCCTTTAACAATCATTTAAATGATTTAACAATACACTAAATCCTTTAACAATCATTAAAATGATTTAACAATACACTAAATCCTTTAACAATCATTAAAATGATTTAACAATACACTAAATCCTTTAACAATCATTTAAAGCTGCAGTATGTAACTTAAGTTACTTGTGGTCATCCAATGTGATGCAACAGTAACAATATTGTGCTTCTAGCCTGCCTGAGAACTGCTGATTTCATTGGTTTTCATTTTGCCTGCTGGGTCAGATTTCCCCGGCAGGTTATGTGCTGAGCATAAAGTGTGATGTGTTTTCCGTCAGGGAGGAGCAGCCAGAGTAGCACTTAATTTGACCCTGGGGACCATCAGGGCAAACATGGGAAATCACAGAATCATAATTTGAGCAGACATTCATCCAGAGTGATTCACAAGTAAGGAGCATTGCTGGGTCATACATGAAGATGGAACATACTGTACATCTTAGTAAGGGTTAGTGGCAATCACTACTCTCCCCTACGTGTTCTCGCTATCTGCTCTGCCCTCGCTCTCTTCTTCCATTCACATTTCCTCATTTTCTTCCTTCTCATTGTTCTTGGGTGCTGGCGCTGGCCTTTGATAGGCTGATGGTCAGAGTTGTAGGTGTTTCTCTCCAGGAGAACCTCACCATTGGTGGAGTAGATGGCCTTGGACCAGGTCAGCACATTACCAGGGGTGTAGGACCAGTAGGACTGCCACCCAGACATGTAGGACATTATCCAGCTTGGGGAGAGGACGCTGTCCCACACTTCCACGTCAGTTACCTGCCCCTCAAACTTATACACTTTCAAGACAGGAGGCCCATTGGTCACCTACACACACACACACACACACACACACACACACACACACACACACACACACACACACACACACACACACACACACACACACACACACACACACACACACACACACCATTTAATTAGAAAACATGATAATACAGTGCCTTTATACCCCTTGACTTATTCCACATTTTGTTGTGTTACAGCCTGAATTAAACATGGATTAAATATATACTTGTCTCACCCACCTACACACAATACCCCATAATGACAAAGTGAAAAGAAAACAAGTTATTACAAATGTTTCCAAATGTATTAAAAAATAATTACATAAATATCTAATTAGCATAAGTATTCATACCCCTGAATTAATACTTTGTAGAAGCAACTTTGGCAGTGATTACAGCTGTGAGTCTCTTTGGTAAGTCTATAAGAGCTTTCCACACCTGGATTGTGCAACATTTGCCCATTATACTTTTCAAAATGCTTCAATCTCTGTCAAATTGGTTGTTGATCATTGCTCGACAACCATTTTCAGGTCTTGCCATAGAGTAGATTTAGATTTAAATAAAAACTGTAATTCGGCCACTCAGGAAAATACACTGTCTTCTTGGTAAATAACTCCAGGGTAGATGTTTTAGGTTATTGTGCTGCTGAAAGGTGAATTCATCTCCCAGTGTCTGATGGAAAGCAGACTGAACCAAGTTTTCCTCTAGGATTTTGCCTGCGCTTAGCTCCATTCCCTTTCCAACACTATTATTACACACAGAGTCCATGATACTTATTATGTGACTTGTTAAGCACATTTTTACTCCTGAACTTGGCTTGCCTTAACTTGAATACGTATTGACCCCAAATCATTTCAGCTTTTCATTTTTAATAATTTGCATATACAGTGCCTTGCGAAAGTATTCGGCCCCCTTGAACTTTGCGACCTTTTGCCACATTTCAGGCTTCAAACATAAAGATATAAAACTGTATTTGTTTGTGAAGAATCAACAACAAGTGGGACACAATCATGAAGTGGAACGACATTTATTGGATATTTCAAACTTTTTTAACAAATCAAAAACTGAAAAATTGGGCGTGCAAAATGATTCAGCCCCTTTACTTTCAGGGCAGCAAACTCTCTCCAGAAGTTCAGTGAGGATCTCTGAATGATCCAATGTTAAATGACTAATGATGATAAATACAATCCACCTGTGTGCAAAATTATTCAGCCCCCTTAAGTTAATACTTTGTAGCGCCACCTTTTGCTGCGATTACAGCTGTAAGTCGCTTGGGGTATGTTTCTATCAGTTTTGCACATCGAGAGACTGACATTTTTTCCCATTCCTCCTTGCAAAACAGCTCGAGCTCAGTGAGGTTGGATGGAGAGCATTTGTGAACAGCAGTTTTCAGTTCTTTCCACAGATTCTCGATTGGATTCAGGTCTGGACTTTGACTTGGCCATTCTAACACCTGGATATGTTTATTTTTGAACCATTCCATTGTAGATTTTGCTTTATGTTTTGGATCATTGTCTTGTTGGAAGACAAATCTCAAATTAAAGGCACTATATTATAAAGGCACACTATATAATAAAGGCACACTATATTATAAAGGCACACTATATTATAAAGGCACACTATAATATAAAGGCACACTATAATATAAAGGCACACTATATTATAAAGGCACACTATATTATAAAGGCACACTATATAATAAAGGCACACTATATTATAAAGGCACACTATAATATAAAGGCACACTATAATATAAAGGCACACTATATTATAAAGGCACACTATATAATAAAGGCACACTATATAATAAAGGCACACTATAATATAAAGGCACACTATATAATATAAAGGCACACTATATTATAAAGGCACACTATATTATAAAGGCACACTATATAATAAAGGCACACTATAATATAAAGGCACACTATAATATAAAGGCACACTATATTATAAAGGCACACTATATTATAAAGGCACACTATATAATAAAGGCACACTATATAATAAAGGCACACTATAATATAAAGGCACACTATATTATAAAGGCACACTATATTATAAAGGCACACTATATAATAAAGGCACACTATATAATAAAGGCACACTATAATATAAAGGCACACTATAATATAAAGGCACACTATATTATAAAGGCACACTATATAATAAAGGCACACTATATTATAAAGGCACACTATAATATAAAGGCACACTATAATATAAAGGCACACTATATTATAAAGGCACACTATATAATAAAGGCACACTATATTATAAAGGCACACTATATAATAAAGGCACACTATATTATAAAGGCACACTATAATAAAGGCACACTATATTATAAAGGCACACTATATAATAAAGGCACACTATATTATAAAGGCACACTATAATAAAGGCACACTATATTATAAAGGCACACTATATAATAAAGGCACACTATATAATAAAGGCACACTATATTATAAAGGCACACTATAATATAAAGGCACACTATATTATAAAGGCACACTATATAATAAAGGCACACTATATAATAAAGGCACACTATATTATAAAGGCACACTATAATATAAAGGCACACTATATTATAAAGGCACACTATATTATAAAGGCACACTATATAATAAAGGCACACTATATAATAAAGGCACACTATAATATAAAGGCACACTATAATATAAAGGCACACTATATTATAAAGGCACACTATATAATAAAGGCACACTATATAATAAAGGCACACTATAATATAAAGGCACACTATAATATAAAGGCACACTATAATATAAAGGCACACTATATAATAAAGGCACACTATAATATAAAGGCACACTATATAATAAAGGCACACTATAATATAAAGGCACACTATATTATAAAGGCACACTATATAATAAAGGCACACTATATTATAAAGGCACACTATAATATAAAGGCACACTATATAATAAACCATCTGTTGTTGTTTTGGCTCTGTACTCCAGCACTTTGGATTTGAAATGATACATGACTATGAGAGTGTAGGCTGTTAGCATTAAGTTGAGAGTATTTTTATCCATATCGGGTGAAATGTTTAGATATTACAGAACTTTTTATACACACTTCCCCCATTTTAGGGGACCAAAAGTATTGGGACAAATATACTTAAGTGTATGTGTAATAAAGTACTAAAATGTTAGTATTTGGTCCCATATCAACCAAGGTGGCATAGCAGTTCAGACGTCTTTTGTCCTCGTCTTGTCGTGTCCTGTATATATATATATTTACAACTTTTTCACATACATTTTATTTTTATTTTCCATCAACTCATCTTCAAAACACTCTCCTGCAACCCGCCTCACCAATGTATATTTATAAAAAAGTATTATTTACCTCAGATCTGTAATCCTCCAAGAAGCTAGCCAGAAACTCCAAGAAGCTAGCCTGAAACTAGCCAGAAGCTAATCCAGAAGCTAGTTCAGAAGCTAGTTAGCTCCTCTACTGGCAAATCGTTAGTAATTCAGCTAACCACGGTTTGTGGTCATCAGCTATCCTTTAGCTCGAAAATCTATCGCCAGTTCTGTACGGTGCAGCGCGGCTCGGAACGGAACATACCGGACCAATTTTTCTCTCCATGTCCCTGGATTTCGACTGCTCTCTGGACATTCATACCCGGATCTCACAGCTAGCTAACTGCTATCCGTGTGACTATCGGCCTTCGTCGATTCCGGAGCAAACATCAATTATTCCGGAGCTAGCAAGCTCCGTCAATCACTCCTGAGTTCCATCAATCACACCTGGGCTGCAGTCACCTATCCGGACCCGTTTTACTGCCTTCGCGGAGCCCCACCGGGCATTCACAACTGGACTGCCGACGTTATCTACCCGAAGGAGTTATTCGGCTGGCTCCTCCGTCGCGACGTTACCTGAACGCCCATCTGCGGCCTTGCTGTTCTGGTTAGTGTTTATTGGCTTATTTCACTGTAGAGCCTCTAGTCCTGCTCACTATACCTTATCCAACCTATTAGTTCCACCACCCACACATGCAATGACATCTCCTGGTTTCAACGATGTTTCTAGAGACAATATCTCTCTCTTCATCACTCAATACCTAGGTTCACCTCCACTGTATTCACATCCTACCATACATTTGTCTGTACATTATACCTTGATGCTATTTTATCGCCCCCAGAAACCTCCTTTTACTCTATGTTCCAGACATTCTAGACGACCAATTCTCATAGCTTTTAGCCGTACCCTTATTCTACTCCTCCTATGTTCCTCTGGCGATGTAGAGGTGAATCCAGGCCCTGCAGTGCCTAGCTCCACTCCTATTCCCCAGGCGCTCTCTTTTGACGACTTCTGTAACCGTAATGGCCTTGGTTTCATGCATGTTAACATTAGAAGCCTCCTCCCTAAGTTTGTTCTATTCACTGCTTTAGCACACTCTGCCAACCCGGATGTTCTAGCTGTGTCTGAATCCTGGCTTAGGAAGACCACCAAAAATTCAGACATTTTAATTCCAAACTACAACATTTTCAGACAAGATAGAACTGCCAAAGGGGGCGGTGTTGCAATCTACTGCAAAGATAGCCTGCAGAGTTCTGTCCTACTATCCAGGTCTGTACCCAAACAATTTGAACTTCTACTTTTAAAAATCCACCTCTCTAAAAACAAGTCTCTCACCGTTGCCGCCTGCTATAGACCACCCTCTGCCCCCAGCTGTGCTCTGGACACCATATGCGAACTGATTGCCCCCCATCTATCTTCAGAGTTCGTGCTGCTAGGCGACCTAAACTGGAACATGCTTAACACCCCAGCCATCCTACAATCTAAACTTGATGCCCTCAATCTCACACAAATTATCAATGAACCTACCAGGTACCTCCCCAAAGCCTTAAACACGGGCACCCTCATAGATATCATCCTAACCAACTTCCCCTCTAAATACACCTCTGCTGTCTTCAACCAAGATCTCAGCGATCACTGCCTCATTGCCTGCATCCGTAATGGGTCAGCGGTCAAACGACCTCCACTCATCACTGTAAAACGCTCCCTGAAACACTTCTGCGAGCAGGCCTTTCTAATCGACCTGGCAGGGGTATCCTGGAAGGATATTGATCTCATCCCGTCAGTAGAGGATGCCTGGATATTGTTTTTAAATGCCTTCCTAACCATCTTAAATAAACATGCCCCATTCAAGAAATTTAGAACCAGGAACAAATATAGCCCTTGGTTCTCCCCAGACCTGACTGCCCTTAACCAACACAAAAACATCCTATGGCGTTCTGCATTAGCATCGAACAGCCCCCGTGATATGCAGCTGTTCAGGGAAGCTAGAAACCATTATACACAGGCAGTTAGAAAAGCCAAGGCTAGCTTTTTCAAGCAGAAATTTGCTTCCTGCAACACTAACTCAAAAAAGTTCTGGGACACTGTAAAGTCCATGGAGAATAAGAACACCTCCTCCCAGCTGCCCACTGCACTGAAGATAGGAAACACTGTCACCACTGATAAATCCACCATAATTGAGAATTTCAATAAGCATTTTTCTACGGCTGGCCATGCTTTCCACCTGGCTACTCCTACCCCGGACAACAGCACTGCACCCCCAACAGCAACTCGCCCAAGCCTTCCCCATTTCTCCTTCTCCCAAATCCATTCAGCTGATGTTCTGAAAGAGCTGCAAAATCTGGATCCCTACAAATCAGCCGGGCTAGACAATCTGGACCCTTTCTTTCTAAAATTATCTGCCGAAATTGTTGCCACCCCTATTACTAGCCTGTTCAACCTCTCTTTCGTGTCGTCTGAGATTCCCAAAGATTGGAAAGCAGCTGCGGTCATCCCCCTCTTCAAAGGGGGGGACACTCTTGACCCAAACTGCTACAGACCTATATCTATCCTACCGTGCCTTTCTAAGGTCTTCGAAAGCCAAGTCAACAAACAGATTACCGACCATTTCGAATCTCACCATACCTTCTCTGCTATGCAATCTGGTTTCAGAGCTGGTCATGGGTGCACCTCAGCCACGCTCAAGGTCCTAAACGATATCTTAACCGCCATCGATAAGAAACATTACTGTGCAGCCGTATTCATTGATCTGGCCAAGGCTTTCGACTCCATCAATCACCATATCCTCATCGGCAGACTCGACAGCCTTGGTTTCTCAAATGATTGCCTCGCCTGGTTCACCAACTACTTCTCTGATAGAGTTCAGTGTGTCAAATCGGAGGGTCTGCTGTCCGGACCTCTGGCAGTCTCTATGGGGGTGCCACAGGGTTCAATTCTTGGACCGACTCTCTTCTCTGTATACATCAATGAGGTCGCTCTTGCTGCTGGTGAGTCCCTGATCCACCTCTACGCAGACGACACCATTCTGTATACTTCCGGCCCTTCTTTGGACACCCTCCAGGCAAGCTTCAATGCCATACAACTCTCCTTCCGTGGCCTCCAATTGCTCTTAAATACAAGTAAAACTAAATGCATGCTCTTCAACCGATCGCTACCTGCACCTACCCGCCTGTCCAACATCACTACTCTGGACGGCTCTGACTTAGAATACGTGGACAACTACAAATACTTAGGTGTCTGGTTAGACTGTAAACTCTCCTTCCAGACCCATATCAAACATCTCCAATCCAAAGTTAAATCTAGAATTGGCTTCCTATTTCGCAACAAAGCATCCTTCACTCATGCTGCCAAACATACCCTTGTAAAACTGACCATCCTACCAATCCTCGACTTTGGCGATGTCATTTACAAAATAGCCTCCAATACCCTACTCAACAAATTGGATGCAGTCTATCACAGTGCAATCCGTTTTATCACCAAAGCCCCATATACTACCCACCATTGTGACCTGTACGCTCTCGTTGGCTGGCCCTCGCTTCATACTCGTCGCCAGACCCACTGGCTCCATGTCATCTACAAGACCCTGCTAGGTAAAGTCCCCCCTTATCTCAGCTCGCTGATCACCATAGCATCTCCCACCTGTAGCACACGCTCCAGCAGGTATATCTCTCTAGTCACCCCCAAAACCAATTCTTTCTTTGGCCGCCTCTCCTTACAGTTCTCTGCTGCCAATGACTGGAACGAACTACAAAAATCTCTGAAACTGGAAACACTTATCTCCCTCACTAGCTTTAAGCACCAACTGTCAGAGCAGCTCACAGATTACTGCACCTGTACATAGCCCACCTATAATTTAGCCCAAACAACTACCTATTTCCCAACTGTATTTCATTTTAATTTATTTATTTATTTTGCTCCTTTGCACCCCATAATTTTTATTTCTTCTTTGCACATTCTTCCATTGCAAAACTACCATTCCAGTATTTTACTTGCTATATTGTATTTACTTTGCCATCATGGCCTTTTTTGCCTTTACCTCCCTTCTCACCTCATTTGCTCACATTGTATATAGACTTGTTTATACTGCATTATTGACTGTATGTTTGTTTTTACTCCATGTGTAACTCTGTGTCGTTTTATCTGTCGAACTGCTTTGCTTTATCTTGGCCAGGTCGCAATTGTAAATGAGAACTTGTTCTCAACTTGCCTACCTGGTTAAATAAAGGTAAAATAAAATAAATAAATAAATACAAATATTCATATTACCCAATGACTACATCAAGCTTGTAATGCATTTGCCGTTTTGTATCGTATCAAATCCCAAGTGCTGGAGCCAAAACAACAACAACATGTGTCACTGTCCCAATGCTTTTGGAGCTCACTGTATATCACCCTCTCTCTCACCTATTCCCCCACCCCCTCAACCTGTCTCCCCCACCCCCTCAACCTGTCTCCCCCCCCTCTCCCTCATCTTCACCACTTTATTTCCTCTTACCTGGCCAAACACCCTCTTCCTGATACTGACAGTCCTGCCCCTCCACACCTGGGCTAAACCCGTGTTTTTCTCCCAGGTAACGCACAGGCTGGTCCATGGGCGTGGCTCAATGATGGACCACAGCAGCCTATAGGAGCGGAAGGACTGAGAGGAGGAATGGATGGAGAGGTAGTCCATCCCACTGTTCCTTTCCAGTAACAGGTTCCAGTAGTTCCCCTGAGTGAGGCTGAAGAGAGTCAAGTCTTTTCCCTCCTCAGCCATGTAACGCAGACACACAGTCAGAGCAGAGAGAGAGGGAGAGGGGGTGGTGTAGGGATATGAGGTGTATGGAGAGGAGGGAGAAGAAGAGGTGGAAGGAGAATGAGAGGGGTAAGGGGTGGAGGAGGGAGAAGAGGAGGGAGAAGGAAAGGTGGAAGGAGAAGAGGAGGGAGAGGAGGGAGAACGAGAGGTGGAAGGAGAAGGAGAGGTGGAAGGAGAAGAGTAGGGAGAGGAGGGAGAAGGAGTACGAGAGGGGTAGGTGGTGGTGGAGGGCGAGGGAGAGGAGGAGGGAGAAGGAGAGGGGTAGGTGGTGGGGGAGGGAGAGGGGGAGGGAGAGGAGGAGTAAGGAGAGGTGGAAGGAGAGGGGTAGGGAGAGGAATAGGCAGAGGAGGAGGAAGGAGAGGTGGAAGGAGGAGATGGGTAGGAAGAGGAATAGACAGAGGAGGAGGAAAGAGAAGTGGAAGGAGAAGGGTAGGGAGAGGAGTAGGCAGAGGAGGAGGAAGGGGAGGAGGAAGGAGAGGTGGTGGCGGAGGGAAAGGAGGAGGAAGGAGAGGGGTAGGGAGAGTTGGCAGAGGAGGAGGAAGGGGAGGAGGAAGTAGAGGTGGAAGGAGAAGGGTAGATGGTGGGGGAAGGAGAGGGAAAGATTGCGTCTGTGTACATGGTGAAACCTATGCTATACGAATATGACACTGTAAACATCTGACCACGCAGGTCTGAGGTGGAGGGGCCTGGGCCTGGGGGCAGAGAATCAATCACTAATGAATCCCTCCATCAGCAATCAATCAATCAATCAATCAATCAAATATTATCTGTAAAAAGTGATTTGTTGCTGTACACTTCAAAGAACCCAGACCAAATGCAGTGTAACGAATGGTGGGGCAACGAAGCGAACCCCGGTCGCTGACATGAAAGAAAAACACCCTACACATCGTGCCAATAGCATTGACCCACTTGGTGGGAATTGTAACGTGCCTCATATAGAGGATCGCTACAATACAACCTGTGTCTGTATTTGTGTATTTGAAAAACGGTACCTGAAGGGGTTGTATTGGGTGATGATGTTCTTGCCCCAGTTCGTCCCAACACCGACAGCAGTGCGAGAGCGTTGAACAGCACGGAAATCATATCCATCTTCTCGAGTCAGACGCTTTGGCAGTGTGGGGCGTTTAAGAGAGGTAAGATCCTGAGTGAAAGCGGCCCCAATCAACATGTGGCTATGGGTTTCACTTCCCACTTACTAAATAGTTTCGTTTCTGCAAAAAATGTCACATGTTTGTAAAGGAACTTGGCTATAGTTTATTTTAGACTGGTTGCAGTAGCCCTACAATCAAACAGCAATGGAGACAATGGCCTAATAGGTCTTACAGACAAATCACCAAGATTCTGAAAAGAAAGTAACAGGTATAGGCCAGCTAGGTCAGCTATTTTTGAAGGGTTTACTTGCAATGATCTTAATATGTTATTGTTTCACTTACCTCACCTTAATTTGTTGTATAGCCCAGTAATTGTCTGCTTCTCCAAGGCCTGATAAGCCTGTTGGCTCTGACAGACTGTATCAGGGCTCATTCAGGAGACCAGGCACAATAATGTCTTCCTCATCCCTGTGACTGGGTCACTGGAGCAGACGTCGATCTTGTGTGTGTTCTTTTCTGTATATTCCGGTTTGGGAGTGTGTATTCATTTCTGTGTGCATGTGTGTGTACAATGGCTATGTGTGTGTGCTCCATTGACTCTGTGACTGGCCCATGTCCAAATTAGGCCATGACCAGTCTGCCTGACCCTGGTGGCCTAATGATGCTGCTGATCCTGATGATGACAACAGATATTGTGGATTACAGTGTGTATGGTATCAGTATGTGTGTTTAATGCGTATTGTTTGTTCAGTCAGCTCCAGTCTCCCAGCAGAGACAACCAACAGACTTTTCCCTCTGAGGCCCTGATTCCATTTCTGTGTATGTGTGTGTGTGTGTGTGTGTGTGTGTGTGTGTGTGTGTGTGTGTGTGTTTTCTTTTCTTTTGGATCTGAAAGTGCATCATTTTCATTCCATATTTCCACTGAAATCTACTTAATAATGGGTATTATTTCAGTTCTCACAATCCTCTTTGAATCCAAATATAGCACCATTTGTCCAACAAATGTAAAAGAAATGGTTCAGATAAATTTACCTTTATTTTACTAGGCAAGTCAGTTAAGAACAAATTCTTATACTCAATGACAGCCTAGGAACAGTGGGTTAACTGCCTGTTCAGGGGCAGAACAACAGATTTGTACCTTGTCAGCTCGGGGATTCGAACTTGCAACCTTTCGGTTACTAGTCCAACGCTCTAACCACTAGGCTACCCTGCCGGAATAGCACCTTGTTCTCCATCAAGCTCTATTCCCTGGATTGAGCGACGAGTTCTAATTTATGAAGCTAGGGGTTCTGTGGCTAAAGCAAATAAATAACTGGACAGAGGGCATCCCTGTCTTGCCCCTCAGGATAACTTAAATGAATCAGAGATTTGTCTATTTGTTCTTATAGCTGTTTTGGGGGTTTTATACAATTGCTCAATCCAGGAAATAAATACCACACCAATAACTTTTTTTTAGACAGCCACCAAATATGACTATGCCAAATATGCCTATGCCAAATATGCCTATGCCAAATATGCCTATGCCAAATATGCCTATGCCTAATATGCCAATGCCTAATATGCCTATGCCTAATATGCCTATGCCAAATATGCCTATGCCAAATATGCCTATGCCTAATATGCCTATGCCTAATATGCCTATGCCTAATATGCCTATGCCTAATATGCCTATGCCTAATATGCCTATGCCAAATATGCCTATGCCTAATATGCCTATGCCTAATATGCCTATGCCTAATATGCCTATGCCTAATATGCCTATGCCAAATATGCCTATGCCTAATATGCCTATGCCTAATATGCCTATGCCAAATATGCCTATGCCAAATATGCCTATGCCTATGCCTAATATGCCTATGCCTAATATGCCTATGCCTAATATGCCTATGCCTAATATGCCTATGCCTAATATGCCTATAAAATAACAACGTGAAATACAGACACAGAAGACAAACACCCACAACTAAAATGGGGAAACCAGGCTGCGTAAGTATGATTCTCAATCAGAGACAATGAACGACACCTGCCTCTGATTGAGAACCATACTAGGCCAAACACATAGAAATATGACAACATAGAAAAAAAGAACATAGACTACCCACTCCAACTAACGCCCTGACCAACCTAACACAAAGACATACAAAAGGAACTAAGGTCATAACGTGACAGTATTGAGATATGAGGTAAACTCCTTATCTCCCAGTAACATTGTGTTGAATCGCCATGTCAATGTCATTGGCATAGGAGTTTGAGCTTAAAAGTGAAGGACTATGATAAAATCAAATCAAATCAAAGTTTATTTGTCACGTGCGCCGAATACAACAGATGTAGACCTTACAGTGAAATGCTTACTTTCAGGCTCTAACAAATAGTGCAAAAAAGGTATTAGCTGAACAATAGGTAAGTAAAGAAATAAAAACAACAGTAAAAAGACAGTGAAAAATATACAGTAGTGAGGCTATATACAGTAGTGAGGCTATATACAGTAGTGAGGCTATATACAGTAGTGAGGCTATATACAGTAGAGAGGCTATATACAGTAGTGAGGCTATATACAGTAGTGAGGCTACATACAGTAGTGAGGCTACATACAGTAGTGAGGCTATAAACAGTAGCGAGGCTATATACAGTAGTGAGGCTATATACAGTAGTGAGGCTATATACAGTAGTGAGGCTTCAACAGTAGTGAGGCTATATACAGTAGTGAGGCTATATACAGTAGTGAGGCTATATACAGTAGCGAGGCTATATACAGTAGTGAGGCTATATACAGTAGTGAGGCTACATACAGTAGTGAGGCTATATACAGTAGCGAGGCTATATACAGTAGTGAGGCTATATACAGTAGTGAGGCTATATACAGTAGTGAGGCTACATACAGTAGTGAGGCTATATACAGTAGTGAGGCTATATACAGTAGCGAGGCTATATACAGTAGTGAGGCTATATACAGTAGTGAGGCTACATACAGTAGTGAGGCTACATACAGTAGTGAGTCTATATACAGTAGCGAGGCTATATACAGTAGTGAGGCTATATACAGTAGAGAGGCTACATACAGTAGCGAGGCTATATACAGTAGTGAGGCTATATACAGTAGTGAGGCTATATACAGTAGTGAGGCTATATACAGTAGCGAGGCTATATACAGTAGTGAGGCTATATACAGTAGTGAGGCTATATACAGTAGCGAGGCTATATACAGTAGTGAGGCTATATACAGTAGTGAGGCTATATACAGTAGTGAGGCTACATACAGTAGTGAGGCTACATACAGTAGTGAGGCTACATACAGTAGTGAGGCTATATACAGTAGTGAGGCTATATACAGTAGTGAGGCTATATACAGTAGTGAGGCTACATACAGTAGTGAGGCTACATACAGTAGTGAGGCTATATACAGTAGGGAGGCTATATACAGTAGTGAGGCTATATACAGTAGTGAGGCTACATACAGTAGTGAGGCTGTAACAGTAGCGAGGCTATATACAGTAGTGAGGCTGTAACAGTAGTGAGGCTATATACAGTAGTGAGGCTGTAACAGTAGTGAGGCTATATACAGTAGCGAGGCTGTAACAGTAGCGAGGCTATATACAGTAGCGAGGCTGTAACAGTAGCGAGGCTATATACAGTAGCGAGGCTACATGCAGACACCGGTTAGTCAGGCTGATTGAGGTAGTATGTACATGTAGATATTCTAGGAATTTACATTAAGGAACAAAGTTCATTTAAAAAAAAGTTGACAATAAAAAGCATGTTTTTTAAGTCAGATTTGCTATACGGTTGTTAATTAAATTTGGGTTGTCTTCATTTGGGCAATAGCAATTCAGTTATCCCATCATTGTGTCACAGGTCAGGGTTTTCTCCCTTCAGTGTACTTCCTGAGGTTGCCACTGGAGAGCACCCGTGGGTTACTTCTAGTATCCAGGTGACCCTGATTAGGCTTATTGGGATCACCTGCTGGATGACTATTTAGGTTCCTCTGTGGACTGGGCCAGTTGCTCAGGTCTCATGTTTTGGTCAGTGTTCTCGTGTGCCCTTGCATTGTTGTTTTGCTATGGAGACCTTAAGTAAATATTATGGATTTACCCTTACCTCTGCCTGTTGTGTTTCTATGCACCTGGGTCTGAGTTCGTACTAGCACTAATGTCACCTAGCAGAGATTTCTCCATCGTCCGAGGGACACTCCAAGCTCCACCATTTACGGTCGGCTCTCACTCACCATGGAACAGTGATTGGTCGCCATGAGGCGCGGCTGAAGACATTGTCGGAGAATTTAGGAACTCTTGTGTTCACTCTACAGACGGGAGACACTGCTGCTGCACCTGTGGTTTTCACTTACACGCACACTTTCCACACTTCTATTACCCTCGGGTCCAGTGGACCTGAACACCACATGTAATATAAATGTCTGGGGGTTGCACTCAATGAAAATGTGTTATTTTACATGTTCTTCACAGAAAGAATGATTCTATGAATCTTTGTCATTTATCTTTGTATCTTTTGGAACTTTGGTTTTCCTAGATATGGCTACTACATTGTGATCACTACATTCGATGGATCTGGATACTGTTTTCAAGCAAATTTCTGCAGCATTAGGTAAAGATGTGATCAATACATGTTGAGGATTTCATTCCTGTGCTGTTTGTAACTACCCTAGTGGGTTGACTAATAACCTGAACCAGGTTGCAGGCACTGGTTACAGTTTGAAGCTTTAGGTGAGGCAGATGAACCTGTAGCTGTATTACTTCAACAGTATTTAACATTAGATCCTCTCTAAGATTTACAGGAATGTGGCTCTGAATATAAACAGCAACACCTCCACCACTGGCATTTCTGTTTTTTCTGTAGGTGTTATAACCTTGTATTGCCACCACTGCATCATCAAATGCATTATCTAAGTGAGTTTCAGAGATATTAATGTAATCTGTTACTAGCGAGTTATTAATTTCATGAACCTTGTTTGTTAAGCTACATATGTTAACGCGGGCTATTTTGAGCACTTTTCTGGGATGCTTTCTTGTTTTCATTGCTTTACTGGGAAGCGTAGCAGAAGTAGACATGCTCATGTTATTTATGTTAGGGCAGGGTGAGCTGAACACAGTGGACTTCCAACTAAGGCACACCGCCTCAGTGCTAACAGCATAAATCTGGTTCATATGCACATCATTGCTGCATACAATAGCTGTAGGATCAGCAGAGGCATTCAGGGACCTAAATTAGGTTACTTACATTGTGTCTACCAACGCCCCTGTTATGATGTATATTTGCTAAAGCATTATGACAACTCAGTGACACAATGGTAGGGATTATCTGAGCTGGGCTTGGGTCATTGATCAGTCATTGTCTCAACACAGTCTTATAATGCTGTGAAAGAATACAGGAAGCCAAATGATTTGGGTGGATCCCATCCACCTTATAAAACGTGCTTTGTTTTCAATGGTATTGAAATTGTCAACAAAAGTTACACCCATTGAGCTGCAATAATCATGTAGCCAGTTGTGAAGTGAAAGAATCCTGCTAAAGTGTTCAATGCTACAATTCAGAGAGGGCACAGGGCCAGATATGATGGGTTAGACATTAGTGTCTAGCAGAGAGTCAATCGGCTCTTTAAAATCCAGCTGTTCCGAGCTTCCCTTCATGTCATTAAAACCCACATGGACATATCCTGATGTAGTACATTTGTTAGCATCTTATTAATGTAATTTACTCGAGTTCTGGGATGGGGCATTGTTTTTGCACCTGGAACAGTCACATTTCTTATCATGGAGCTAACTAAATTCACAGCTGGAGAGAAGGATGAGGAAATCCTCCCACTCTTCACAGGATTCGGAGAACCCTTTAAGAATGGGTGAGCGGCAAGATAACTTGAGCTCCCAGTGTCTGGTGCTCCTCCAACAAATGGAGAACCCTTTAAGAATGGGTGAGCGGCAGGATAACTTGAGTCCTTAGCTCCCAGTGTCTGGTGCTCCTCCGACAAATGGAGAACCCTTTAAGAATGGGTGAGCGGCAGGATAACTTGAGTCCTTAGCTCCCAGTGTCTGGTGCAGGCCTCCGACAAATGGAGAACCCTTTAAGAATGGGTGAGCGGCAGGATAACTTGAGTCCTTAGCTCCCAGTGTCTGCTCCCAGCCTCCGACAAATGGAGGAGCCCCGCTCAATCCAGGGGCGGAAGGTTGCCGACCTCGACTTCGAAATCGTAGTGGAAGGAGTAGGAGTAGGCAAAGCGGCTGCAGACACAGGTACACCCAGAAACAAAGGTGCAGGAAGATCAGGTTCCAGGGCGGAAAAAATATTTGTTGTTTGTATCCACTCCGGGCTTCTTGTTGGGAGTGTAGACTCCTTCGTGGAAGGCCACTGTGACATCCACTGCTCGGGACGTGCAACCACGTTTATCTTGCTGTGCTCCTTTGACTCCGCTATCAGATGGGGGAGGAGAGGTAGGAGATGGCTCCCCTGGCGAACAAACTCCGGGAAACACCGGCCAGTCGGATAACGACAAACGACAAGGCAGAGATGCATCCAACAAGCGCAAACGCTGTCCAGCCACCGGCGTAGGAAAGGTCAACATTCCACTCTGCGTTTTCCCCAGTTTTTTACATTGGCTGTTGACCTGTGTGATCAAGGAAGCCACCTCAAGACAATAAACCTCAAACAATCGTAGCTTTGGAACTCTAAATGATCCAGTTTGTCCCGAAACAAAGCGCAGTAGATACAGCTCCTACAGCGCTGGAACCTTTCATTCACTCTCCAGACAAAGTGGGCTCCATTGCAAAACTCATCTGTGACTAAATTTGTTAGCTTGATGGCTAGCAGTTTAGCTGGGTCATGCAGGCTTCAACCTGTCAGTTAAGCGGGATTCCGGGACAAGGAATAGCGTCCCTAGCCGTTAACTGCGGCACGGAGTCCATGCAAAAACAAGTCCGGTATTCATAGTTAACAAAGATTGGTTATGTTTGAGTAAAAAATAACAAATCGAGTGTTTCCAGCATACAGTGTTCAGCTGCGCACTCTGATGACGTATGTGTTCCCAGACGTTCAATGCTGACAGACTTAGCAGAAAAGTACTCCTCCATCCATGTAAAGTTCAGCTGGAATCTCCCTGGCCCTGTCCCTGGCTGTTATTCTGGTTGCCAAGTGTTTACTTCTCAGCTCCTCCGCTGTATATCTGGCAATTTCTTTGTTAGATACTTATCTCCTCAGACAGCTGTCTGCAACCTGCACCTCTCACTCAGGCAGGGGAGAGGCTACGGTGGGGAGAGGGGGCTACACCTCTCACTCAGGCAGGGGAGAGGCTACGGTGGGGAGAGGGGGCTGCACCTCTCACTCAGGCAGGGGAGAGGCTACGGTGGGGAGAGGGGGCTGCACATCTCACTCGGGCAGGGGAGAGGCTACGGTGGGGAGAGGGGGCTGCACCTCTCACTCGGGCAGGGGAGAGGCTACGGTGGGGAGAGGGGGCTGCACCTCTCACTCGGGCAGGGGAGAGGCTACGGTGGGGAGAGGGGGCTGCACCTCTCACTCGGGCAGGGGAGAGGCTACGGTGGGGAGAGGGGGCTGCACCTCTCACTCGGGCAGGGGAGAGGCTACGGTGGGGAGAGGGGGCTGCACCTCTCAGGCAGGGGAGAGGCTATGGTGGGGAGAGGGGCTACACCTCTCAGGCAGGGGAGAGGCTACGGTGGGGAGAGGGGCTACACCTCTCAGGCAGGGGAGAGGCTACGGTGGGGAGAGGGGGCTACAACTCTCACTCAGGCAGGGGAGAGGCTACGGTGGGGAGAGGGGGCTGCACCTCTCACTCGGGCAGGGGAGAGGCTACGGTGGGGAGAGGGGGCTGCACCTCTCAGGCAGGGGAGAGGCTATGGTGGGGAGAGGGGCTACACCTCTCAGGCAGGGGAGAGGCTACGGTGGGGAGAGGGGCTACACCTCTCAGGCAGGGGAGAGGCTACGGTGGGGAGAGGGGGCTACACCTCTCACTCGGGCAGCGGAGAGGCTACGGTGGGGAGAGGGGGCTGCACCTCTCAGGCAGGGGAGAGGCTACAGTGGGGAGAGGGGGCTGCACCTCTCACTCGGGCAGGGGAGAGGCTACGGTGGGGAGAGGGGGCTGCACCTCTCACTCGGGCAGGGGAGAGGCTACGGTGGGGAGAGGGGGCTGCACCTCTCACTCAGGCAGGGGAGAGGCTACGGTGGGGAGAGGGGGCTGCACCTCTCACTCGGGCAGGGGAGAGGCTACGGTGGGGAGAGGGGGCTGCACCTCTCAGGCAGGGGAGAGGCTACGGTGGGGAGAGGGGGCTGCACCTCTCAGGCAGGGGAGAGGCTACGGTGGGGAGAGGGGGCTACACCTCTCACTCAGGCAGGGGAGAGGCTAAGGTGGGGAGAGGGGGCTACACCTCTCACTCAGGCAGGGGAGAGGCTACGGTGGGGAGAGGGGGCTACACCTCTCACTCGGGCAGGGGAGATGCTACGGTGGGGAGAGGGGGCTGCACCTCTCACTCAGGCAGGGGAGAGGCTACGGTGGAGAGAGGGGGCTGCACCTCTCACTCAGGCAGGGGAGAGGCTACGGTGGGGAGAGGGGGCTGCACCTCTCACTCAGGGAGGGGAGAGGCTACGGTGGGGAGAGGGAGCTACACCTCTCAGGCAGGGGAGAGGCTACGGTGGGGAGAGGGGCTACACCTCTCAGGCAGGGGAGAGGCTACGGTGGGGAGAGGGGGCTACACCTCTCAGGCAGGGGAGAGGCTACGGTGGGGAGAGGGGGCTACACCTCTCAGGCAGGGGAGAGGCTACGGTGGGGAGAGGGGGCTACACCTCTCAGGCAGGGGAGAGGCTACGGTGGGGAGAGGGGGCTACACCTCTCAGGCAGGGGAGAGGCTACGGTGGGGAGAGGGGGCTACACCTCTCAGGCAGGGGAGAGGCTACGGTGGGGAGAGGGGGCTACACCTCTCAGGCAGGGGAGAGGCTACGGTGGGGAGAGGGGGCTACACCTCTCAGGCAGGGGAGAGGCTACGGTGGGGAGAGGGGGCTACACCTCTCAGGCAGGGGAGAGGCTACGGTGGGGAGAGGGGCTACACCTCTCAGGCAGGGGAGAGGCTACGGTGGGGAGAGGGGGCTACACCTCTCAGGCAGGGGAGAGGCTATGGTGGGGAGAGGGGGCTACACCTCTCAGGCAGGAGAGAGGCTACGGTGGGGAGAGGGGGCTACACCTCTCAGGCAGGGGAGAGGCTACGGTGGGGAGAGGGGCTACACCTCTCAGGCAGGGGAGAGGCTACGGTGGGGAGAGGGGGCTACACCTCTCAGGCAGGGGAGAGGCTACAGTGGGGAGAGGGGGCTACACCTCTCAGGCAGGGGAGAAGCTACGGTGGGGAGAGGGGCTACACCTCTCAGGCAGGGGAGAGGCTACGGTGGGGAGAGGGGCTACACCTTTCAGGCAGGGGAGAGGCTACGGTGGGGAGAGGGGGCTACACCTCTCAGGCAGGGGAGAGGCTACGGTGGGGAGAGGGGCTACACCTCTCAGGCATGGGAGAGGCTACGGTGGGGAGAGGGGCTACACCTCTCAGGCAGGGGAGAGGCTACGGTGGGGAGAGGGGCTACACCTCTCAGGCAGGGGAGAGGCTACGGTGGGGAGAGGGGGCTACACCTCTCAGGCAGGGGAGAGGCTACGGTGGGGAGAGGGGCTACACCTCTCAGGCAGGGGAGAGGCTACGGTGGGGAGAGGGGCTACACCTCTCAGGCAGGGGAGAGGCTACGGTGGGGAGAGGGGGCTACACCTCTCAGGCAGGGGAGAGGCTACGGTGGGGAGAGGGGCTACACCTCTCAGGCAGGGGAGAGGCTACGGTGGGGAGAGGGGGCTACACCTCTCAGGCAGGGGAGAGGCTACGGTGGGGAGAGGGGCTACACCTCTCAGGCAGGGGAGAGGCTACGGTGGGGAGAGGGGCTACACCTCTCAGGCAGGGGAGAGGCTACGGTGGGGAGAGGGGGCTACACCTCTCAGGCAGGGGAGAGGCTACGGTGGGGAGAGGGGCTACACCTCTCAGGCAGGGGAGAGGCTACGGTGGGGAGAGGGGGCTACACCTCTCAGGCAGGGGAGAGGCTACGGTGGGGAGAGGGGGCTACACCTCTCAGGCAGGGGAGAGGCTACGGTGGGGAGAGGGGGCTACACCTCTCAGGCAGGGGAGAGGCTACGGTGGGGAGAGTGGGCTACACCTCTCAGGCAGGGGAGAGGCTACGGTGGGGAGAGGGGGCTGCACCTCTCAGGCAGGGGAGAGGCTACGGTGGGGAGAGGGGGCTGCACCTCTCAGGCAGGGGAGAGGCTACGGTGGGGAGAGGGGGCTGCACCTCTCAGGCAGGGGAGAGGCTACGGTGGGGAGAGGGGGCTACACCTCTCAGGCAGGGGAGAGGCTACGGTGGGGAGAGGGGGCTACACCTCTCAGGCAGGGGAGAGGCTACGGTGGGGAGAGGGGGCTACACCTCTCAGGCAGGGGAGAGGCTACGGTGGGGAGAGGGGCTACACCTCTCAGGCAGGGGAGAGGCTACGGTGGGGAGAGGGGGCTGCACCTCTCAGGCAGGGGAGAGGCTACGGTGGGGAGAGGGGGCTACACCTCTCAGGCAGGGGAGAGGCTACGGTGGGGCTACGGTGGGGAAAGTGTTTTCTTTCCAAAGCTGTCAATTATATACATAGTCGAGCATCTTTTCGTGACAAAATATATTGTTTAAAACGGGAACGTTGTTTTATCAAAAAATTAAAAGAGCGCCCCCTATATCGAAGACGTTAATCTTCCGGCGTAGGTCATCAATTTTGTTTTCCAAAGACAGCACGTTTGCTAGCAGAATGGAAGGCGGTGGTGGTTTGTTTGATTGCCTACGAATTCTCAGAAGGCACCCCGACCTCCGGACCCTTTTTCTCTGCCTTGTCTTCACGCAAATGATGGGGATCTGGGCCTGTTCCCGGGGAAGCAGTATATCATTCACATCGGGCTCGTCTGACTCTTTAAAGGAAAAAAATGATTCTGCCAGTTCATGGTGAGTAATCGCAGTTATGATGTCCTGAAGATCTTTTTGGTTATAAGAGACAGTAGCAGCAACATTAGGTACAAAATAAGTACAAACAATATGAAGAAACAAACAGTTAGGGACATGTAAAACGTCAGCCTTCTTCTCCGGCTCCATCTCTGTGTGCGGGAAGTGGTTCTCCCAAGATAGCGACTGGAAACGACACCAGATAAGACACCACCCTAACCTCTGACCTTCCGACACAGGCAGCTTCAGTAGAGGCACACACCCAATCCCAATTCCACCCTCTGCCCCTCCCTTCCTAGCTAATACCCCCTAGTCACTATACCAGGGGGTGTCAATCTCAATTCTCAGAGGGTAGAATGTCTAATGGTTTTTATTGTTTGCTTTCAATTTGTGTCCAATTAACACCTAGACAACCAGGAGAGGGGAGTTCCTAATCAATTACAAGGGAGGAGCGAAAACCCGCACAGTGTCATTTGAGATTTGCTGTACTGTGTTCAGAGAACAGTCCTGTAGGCCTACTGTAGTTCTCCCTTTCTGTTAGACTCACACACGCTGCTCTCCAAATAAATACGACACATTTTTGGGCCAAAGCGTTTTTTTGTGAACCGTCAACTGTCATTAGCTTGTGTTTTTACATTCAGTCACTTTGAGTCACATTCATCCATCAGTGCTTGTTTATGTCATTGTGAACCAGATGGTGATAGCTGGTGTGTGCTGAATTGGCTGTGGTTAGGATTACACACATTCCCTCTGTGTTTGTGTAAAGCTTTGGTGTGTGTGTGTGTGTGTGTGTGTGTGTGTGTGTGTGTGTGTGTGTGTGTGTGTGTGTGTGTGTGTGTGTGTGTGTGTGTGTGTGGTAAAAGGTCAATGTAGAGAAACTTCAGTAGTTCAACTGAAAATGTATTGTGAACTTTACTTGATAAAGATATTCAGTCATAATATTATAACAAAAGTAGCCTAATGCACAATAATACTACTACACAGAAACACAAGGGAGATTGTGAATTGGGATTTCCTTCTTTATTAAAGAACAACAATTGCCCAGTACTTTAAAGAGGGCTAGGACAAAAGATAGATACACACTCAGCCATGCAGTAAAATACAACAGCATCCAAACGCAAATAAGCTCCTTTGATCATGGTATGAGTGAACATTTGTCTGAGTAGCATTCACTAGTTATTTAAAACTTCCAAGCAGACACAGTAAAGCCAGTGGAGAACAATGAGCTTTATTCAGACCGTGACAGCAGACTCTGGCGAGACAATAGACTAGTGTCAAACGATAACAACATGAACATGAACATTTGTACAGAAAGCCTATATAATACCTGATGTAAGATAATCATATGCAAATACAAGATTTAAGTCTTGAAAATGTTACGCAATAGATAGACTACACAACAAGTTTTTCAACTTCTTGGTCAGTCTTGAGCTACGATCTCGGCGCTATAGGGTTCCATTCCTTTGGCAAAAAATTGAAATTTTCCTTTTCTGTTCATCAGACCCATGAACCCATGGCCAGACCCCTAAACAAGGTTGTAGCCTACAACACAGAAAAAATACATTTTGGTGAAGTCGCCATGCCAATCAAAGCAAAGGAGGGAAAAAAAGGATCCTGATATCATCTCGCCTACACATAATGTCCCTTATCGAAGCTTCCCTTCTAGAGAAACACAATAAAGATAACATACGCAATGGGCATCAAACAGTAGGCTAAGTAGACAACTTGTCCGTCCAGGTCCTGTGCCAAGTTTTGATGTGAGTAAAACTCTCCTCTCCTCACCTACACATAATGTTTCTTGTCGAAGTCTCCATTGGCCGAGATGGTCTTGGTGGGGGCATATTTGATGGGGTAGGTGCTCTTGGCTCCCTGGGGACAGGAGCAGCACAGCAGGGTTCCCCCCAGAAGGAGCAGGGCTGTGGCCGCCCAGCCAATGTAGATGGCTGCTCCTATCTCCCTCTTCTTGGACGAAGACACATCTGGGTTGTAGAAGTCTACTATGATGTTATTGGCCATCCAACAGAGAGGAACCAGCACCAATAGACCGCTGATGATGTAGACCACCCCACCTGCGTTCACCACTTTGGCTTTCACCGATTCGGTCTTGATGCAGTTGGTGCACTGTGCTCCAGCGATGGTCACCACCAGCCCCGCCACCCCCAGCACCGCCGATATCACCGTGAGGGCGCGCGCCGTCTGCAGGTCCTGGCTGAGCGCAAGCATCGAGTCGTGCATTTTGCACTGCATCTGACCCGTGCTCTGCACCACGCACGACATCCAGAGCCCGTCCCAGATGGTCTGCGCAACCACGATATTCATATCGATGAACGCCGTCACCTTCCACATGGGCAGCCCGCACGCGACCATGACCAGGAGCGAGCCCAGTAGGCACAACCCCATCCCAAGGACCTCCAGACACGCAGAGAGCATGGTGAGCCTTTTTCTTCTTTAAAACAGAGAGAGGAGAGTGAACACAAATGTAATTTAATATCCACTCGAGTATCAGAAGAATCTCTTTCTCCTATTCGCTCTAGAAATGTTAGGCTTGTAATAGATGATCAAAGAGAGGCTAGGAGAAGAACCTGTTTAATAAGATATATAGGCTCTCTAGCAGGTCTGAATCCACTCTGTGCCAGAAGGGGGTGCAGCCTTTGTCATTTATGGGACCGTTATTCGCACGCTAACGTCCAGTGTGACAGTTGCACACATATGTCAAAACAAAGCGGATAAACTTTGAGCCAACCAGTGACAAGCGCATCTCCGCATCAGCCAATGAGTAGGCAGAATTCGGATGCGGAGAGACAAAAGAGTTCAATGAGGAGAGAGAGAGAGAGAGAGAGAGAGAGAGAGAGACAGAGAGAGAGAGAGAGAGAGAGAGAGAGAGCGAGACAGAGAGAGAGAGAGAGAGTGTGTGCATGGCAGTAACACAAAAAGGAACACAACAGGTTAACTGTCTTCCTGGAATTGATCCTGAGGAAGAAAGAAAAAATAACAATGATGTGAGGTCAGAAGACCAGAAACAGAAATGGTCAACTATTTATGATAATAGACATTATATAGATTAGGAGAAAACGGATTTAATTCGTTGTTATACAATATATGCAAACCATAGTGTGTGTACCTAGATACAGCCCTTAGCCGTGGTATATTGGCCATATACCACAAACACCTGAGGGGCCTTATTGCTATTATAAACTGGTTACCAGCGTGAGGACAGTAAACAAGTAATTTTGTGTCATACTCATACTATATTGTCTGATATTCCACAGCTTCCAGCCAATCAGCATCCAGGACCCAAACTACCTGGTTTATAATTCACAAGTTACCACTGGCTAAAGCTATGACATTGAAATGCCTATTTACTGTTCAATTTCACGGTGCATTCTGTCTCATCAGCCCAGCCAGAGCCAGGCGATTCGAAAAATGGATCTCCAATGTAAAAAAGCATCTAGACATGATTTCCACTTTCTTTTAGACAAGCATTTGGTTTTCAACAGAGATTTGAAAAAACCTTGCTGCCTGTCTCTCTGACATTTTCAATATTGTTGAATAATACTGAAGACATCAAAACTGTGAAATAACACATATGGAATCATGTAGTAACCAAAAAAGTGTTAAATACATCAAAATATATGTTATATTTTAGATTCTTCAAAGTAGCCAAACATTGCCTTGATGACAGCTTTGCACACGTTTGGCATTCTCTCAACCAGTTTCACCTGGAATGCTTTTCCAACAGTGGTGAAGGAGTCCTCACATATGCTGAGCACTTGGCTGCTTTTCCTTCGCTCTGCTGTCTAACTCATCCCTAACCATCTCAATTGGGTTGAGGTCAGGTGACTGTGGAGGCCAGGTCATCTGATGCAGCACTCTATCACTCTCCTTCTTGGTCAAATAGCCCTTACACAGCCTGGAGGTGTGTTGGGTCATTTTCCTGTTAAAAAGCAAATGATAGTCCCACTAAGCGCAAACCAGATGGGATGACGTATCACTGCAGAATGCTGTGGTAGCCATGCTGGTTAAGTGTACCTTGAATTATAAATAAATCACTGACAATGTCACCAGCAAAGCATCCCCACACCATCACACCTACTCCATGCTTCACGGCAGGAAACATACATGCAGAGATCATTCGTTCACCTACTCTGCATCTCACAAAGACATGGTGGTTGGAACCAAAAATCTCAAATTTGGACTCATCTGACCAAAGGACAGATTTCTCCCCGATCTAATGTCCATTGCTTGTGTTTCTTGGCCCAAGCAAGTCTCTTCTTCTTATTGGTGTCCTTTAGTTGTTTATTTGCAGCAATTCGACCATGAAGGCCTGATTCACGCAGTCTCCTCTCAACAGTTGATGTTGAGATGTGTCTGTTACTTGAACTCTGTGAAGCATTTATTTGGGCTGCAATTTCTGAGGCTGGTAACTCTGCAGCAGAGGTAACTCTGGGTCTTTCCTTCCTGTGGCGGTCCTCATGAGAGCCAGTTTCATCAAGGCGCTTGATGGTTTTTGCGACTGCATTTGAAGAAACATATAAAGTTCTTGAAATTTTCAGGTTTGACTGACCTTCATGTCTTCAAGTAATGATCGACTGTCATTTCTCTTTGCTTATTTGAGCTGTTCTTGCCATGTTTTTACCAAATAGGGCTATCTTCTGTATACCACCCCTACCTTGTCACAACACAACTGATTGTCTCAAACGCACTAAGAAAGAAAGTAATCCCACAAATGAACTTTTAACAATGCACACCTGTTGATTGAAATGCATTCCAGGAGACTACCTCATGAAGGTGTTTGAGAGCATTGCAAGAGTGTGCAAATCTGTCATCAAGGCCAAAGGTGGCTACTTTGAAGAATCTCAAATATACTTTGTTTAACACTTTTTTGGTTCCCACATGATTCCATATGTGTTATTTCATAATTTTGATGTCTTCACTATTATTCTACAATGTAGAAAATAGTGAAAATAAAGAAAATCCCTGGAATGAGTAGGTTTGTCTAAACGTTTGACTGGTAATGTATATATATATATATATATTGTAAGGCAGCCTGATTGGGTGGGTAAGTGTTTAATCTGGCAGGACCTCTGCCCAGCCAGGCCCTGCCTCAGCTTTACCTCTGAGAAAAACTATTAAGAAAACTAGTATCACTTAAGTGTGTGTGTTTGTGTGTGTTTGTGTGTGTTTGTGTGTGCATGTTCCCCACAAGCCAATGTCAGACAAAGTCTGTTTCTCTTTCCTTTCCCTGTTTGTGTCCTCGCCGTCTTTCCCGAGACCTCTTGCCTGCCACATGGAATTCTGGGAAATACATAAACAGGAAGTGTTGTCTGCTGTGTCATTCTCTGGCCTATCGCTGGACACAGCTGCTAGGAGAGAGAAGGATGGAAAGAGTGGTGGAAGGGGGTGGATGGTTGGAGGGATGGAGAAGGAATGACGGTAAGGATTAATGCAAACATTGGAAAGACAATGGAGAGACCAAGAGTTTTGAATCTGTTATATCTTTATACAGTGCCTTTCGATAGTATTCACACCCCTTGACTTTTTCCAAATTTTGTTGTGTACAGCCTGAATTTTTGTGTCACCAGCCTACATACAATACCCTATAATGTTAAAGTGTAATTATGACTTTTGACATTTTTACTAATGAATAAAAATTAAAAGCTCATATGCCTTGAGTTAATAAGTATTCCAACTCTTTGTTGTGGCAAGCATAAATAAATCCAGGAGTAAAAATGTGATTAACAGTTCACATAAGACTTTTTGTGCAATAATAGTGTTTATCATAATTTTTGAATTTCTACCTCATTTCTGTACCCCACACAAACAATCCTCTGTAAGGGCCCTCGGTCGAGCAGTGAATTTCAAACACAAATTCAACCACAAAGACCATGGAGGTTTTCCAATGCCTCACAAAGAAAGGTAGAAGTGTAAAAATAAAAAAGCAGTCATTGAATATCCCTTTGAAGTTATTAATGACACTTTGTATGGTGCATCAATACACCCAATCAGTACAAAGATACATGCATAATTCCTAACTCAGTTGCCGGAGAGGAAGGAAACTGCTCAGGGATTTCACCATTTTAAACAGTTACAGAGTTTAATGGCTGTGATAGGAGAAAACAGAGGATGGATCAACAACATTATAGTTACTCCACAATGCTAACCTAAATGACAGAGTGAAAAGACGGAAGCCTGTCCAGAAAAAAACAAATTCCAAAACATGCATCCTGTTTGCAATAAAGCACTAAAGTAAAACGGCAAAAAATGTGGCAAAGAAATAAATGTTCTGAATACAAAGCGTATGTTTGGGGCAAATCCAACATACAGTAACACATCACAGAGTAACACTCTTATTTTCAAGCATGGTGGTAGCTGCATCATGTTATGGATATGCTTGTCATCGGCAAAGCCTAGGGAGTTTGCACAGGCAAAATCCTAAAGGAAAACCTGGTTCAGTCTGTTTTCCAACAAACACTGGGAGACAAATTCACATTTCAGCAGGAAAGTAACCTAAAACACAAGGCCAAATATAGACTGGAGTTGTTAACCAAGATGACATTGAATGTTGCTGAGCGGCTTAGTTACAGTTTTGACTTAAATCAGCTTGAAAATCTATGGAAAACTTGAAAATGGCTGTCTAGCAATGATCAACAACCAACTTGACAGAGCTTGAATATTTTTTTACAGAATAATGTACAGTGCCTTGCGAAAGTATTCGGCCCCCTTGAACTTTGCGACCTTTTGCCACATTTCAGGCTTCAAACATAAAGATATAAAACTGCATTTTTTTGTGAAGAATCAACAACAAGTGGGACACAATCATGAAGTGGAACGACATTTATTGGATATTTCAAACTTTTTTAACAAATCAAAAACTGAAAAATTGGGCGTGCAAAATTATTCAGCCCCTTAAGTTAATACTTTGTAGCGCCACCTTTTGCTGCGATTACAGCTGTAAGTCGCTTGGGGTATGTCTCTATCAGTTTTGCACATCGAGAGACTGAATTTTTTCCCCATTCCTCCTTGCAAAACAGCTCGAGCTCAGTGAGGTTGGATGGAGAGCATTTGTGAACAGCAGTTTTCAGTTCTTTCCACAGATTCTTGATTGGATTCAGGTCTGGACTTTGACTTGGCCATTCTAACACCTGGATATGTTTATTTTTGAACCATTCCATTGTAGATTTTGCTTTATGTTTTGGATCATTGTCTTGTTGGAAGACAAATCTCCGTCCCAGTCTCAGGTCTTTTGCAGACTCCATCAGGTTTTCTTCCAGAATGGTCCTGTATTTGGCTTCATTCATCTTCCCATCCATTTTAACCATCTTCCCTGTCCCTGCTGAAGAAAAGCAGGCCCAAACCATGATGCTGCCACCACCATGTTTGACAGTGGGGATAGTGTGTTCAGGGTGATGAGCTGTGTTGCTTTTACGCCAAACATAACGTTTTGCATTGTTGCCAAAAAGTTCAAATTTGGTTTCATCTGACCAGAGCACCTTCTTCCACATGTTTAGTGTGTCTCCCAGGTGGCTTGTGGCAAACTTTAAATGATACTTTTTATGGATATCTTTAAGAAATGGCTTTCTTCTTGCCCCTCTTCCATAAAGGCCAGATTTGTGCAATATACGACTGATTGTTGTCCTATGGACAGAGTCTCCCACCTCAGCTGTAGATCTCTGCAGTTCATCCAGAGTGATCATGGGCCTCTTGGCTGCATCTCTGATCAGTCTTCTCCTTTTATGAGCTGAAAGTTTAGAGGGACGGCCAGGTCTTGGTAGATTTGCAGTGGTCTGATACTCCTTCCATTTCAATTTTATCGTTTGCACAGTGCTCCTTGGGATGTTTAAAGCTTGGGAAATATTTTTGTATCCAAATCCGGCTTTAAACTTCTTCACAACAGTATCTCGGACCTGCCTGGTGTGTTCCTTGTTCTTCATGATGCTCTCTGCGCTTTTAACGGACCTCTGAGACTATCACAGTCCAGGTGCATTTATACGGAGACTTGATTACACACAGGTGGATTTAATTTATCATCATTAGTCATTTAGGTCAACATTGGATCATTCAGAGATCCTCACCGAACTTCTGGACAGAGTTTGCTGCACTGAAAGTAAAGGGGCTGAATAATTTTGCACGCCCAATTTTTCAGTTTTTGAATTGTTAAAAAAGTTTGAAATATCCAATAAATGTCGTTCCACTTCATGATTGTGTCCCACTTGTGGTTGATTCTTCACAAAAAAATGCAGTTTTATATCTTTACGTTTGAAGCCTGAAATGTGGCAAAAGGTCGCAAAGTTCAAGGGGGCCGAATACTTTCGCAAGGCACTGTACAAATATTGTACAATCCAGGTGTACTCTTAGAGACATTCCCAGAAAGAATCACAGCTGTAATCGCTGCCAAAGGAGATTCTAACATTTATTGACTCAGGGCTGTGAATATTTATGTAATTGTTTATTGTATTTTTCTGCATTTCATTTTCAATGGATTTGCAAACATTTCTAAAAACATGTTTTCACTTTGTCATTATGGGGTATTTTGTGTAGATGGGTGAGACAGGAAATCAATGTCAATCCATTTTGAATTCATGCTGTAACATAACAGCATTTGGAATAACGTAAGTCAAGGGGTATGAATACTTTCTGAAGACACTGTATTTGGTTTGCATGGAGGCGATCGAGCTGTTGACTTAGTGGAGGACAACAAGCTCTCACAGTCTCACTGCAGAAGTAGACGTCTATCCACCTTCTCCAAACGTCAAATTTCAAAGTGTTTAGGTTGCTCCTGCTTCTCTGTAACATTCATCCTGCTGTGCTGTAATTGTTCCATTTCTCCAAATGTCAAATTTCGAAGCTAAAGGTTAAGTTTAGGCACTCACTCCGAATGGTTAAGGTAAGGGTTAACGTTTGGGATAGGGTTAAAAAATGTATTTAAAAAACAGTGTCCACAACTGGGATTGAACACACAACCTTCTGATCCACAGTCATGGGATCCACACCACCAAGTAAAACCGAAGGCTACTTGATGGTAATAGCGCTCACTGTTGCCCCTAGTGGCAGGTTTGAAGGCATTTCCCAACATTCTAAGGCAGTGGTTCTTAACCTTGTTGGAGGTACTGAACCCCACCAACCCCAGCATTCACCGAACCCTTCTTAATTGGAAAAATAAAATATGATTTTTTCAAATTCAAAACATAGGTATATATTTGACTGGTGCACAAAATGAACCGTGCATCAACATCACTGTGTTCAAAGAACAAAACCATCAAAACATGATTTTCACACGAAAACAAAAACATAATAATGAATATTTACTGCAAATCAGTGTGACTTCTGCTGTTGCCTTTCAGAGACCAGTTCAGAAATGCGCGGCTTCACCTTGGCACGTGCCACTCTCATGTCATTTTCACAACAAAGTCTGTTCCTTTTCTTCGTTTTTATGTCCAGCATCTGCGAAAAGGATTGCTCGCAAAGATATGTTGTAAGAAACGGTATGAAAATCTCCAGAGCTTTCTTAGCAATAACAGGGTACGTTACCATTTGTTGACACCAACACGTTGAAAGCGTTGTTGTTCTGAAGAGTTGCTGTTGAACCTGGCTCTGCTGTATTTCAATGATTTCACCGAGGTATTCATCATTGACATCTGTTGTCTCAACACTAAACGTGAACGGCTGTCTCACCCATGCTGGATATGACTCTCTTGTAGGGAAGTATCCGTCGAGAGACTTTGAAAGCTCATCTAAGTGCGTGGCAATTGCTAAGGACATGAATAGATGTCCAATTTCGACGGCCCCCATCTCCCTGAAATGCTATCTGGTGCACTAATGCAGTGGTGGAAAAAGTACTCAATTGTCATACTTGAGTAAAAGTAAAGATACCTTTTAAAAAATATATATATATTTTTAACCCCTTTTTCTCCCCAATTTCGTGGTATCCAATTGTTGTAGTAGCTACTACCTTGTCTCATCGCTACAACTCCCGTATGGGCTCGGATGAGACAAAGGTTGAAAGTCATGCGTCCTCCGATACACAACCCAACCAGCCGCACTGCTTCTTAACACAGAGCGCATCCAACCCCGAAGCCAGCCGCACCAATGTGTCGGAGGGTACACCGTGCACCTGGCAACCTTAGCTAGTGCGCACTGCGCCCGGCCCGCCACAGGAGTCGCTGGTGCGCGATGAGACAAGGACATCTCTACCGACCAAGCCCTCCCTAACCCGGACGACGCTAGGCCAATTGTATGTCGCCCCACGGACCTCCCGGTCGCGGCCGGGAGGTCCAGCGCACTTAACCACTGCGCCACCCGGGAGGCAAAGTAAAGATACCTTAATAGAAAATGATTCAAGTAAAAGTGAAAGTCACCCAGTAAAATACTACTTGAGTAAAAGTCTAAAAGTATTTGGCTTTAAATATACTTAAGTATCAAAAGTATATGGAATTGCTAAAATGCATAAATTATCAAAAGTAAAAGTATAAACCAGTTAAAATTCCTTATATTCAGCAGAGCCAGATGGCACAATTTTCGTTTTTTTTAATTAACGGATTACCAAGAGCACACTCCAACACTCAGACATAATTTACAAACAAAGCATTTGTGTTTAGTGAGTCCGCCAGATCAGAGGCAGTAGGGATGTCAAAATGAAACGAGTACTTTTGGGTGTCAGGGAACATGTATAGAGTAAAACGTACATTATTTTCTTGAGGAATGAAGTGAAGTAAAAGTAAAAAGTTGGCAAAAATATAAATAGTAACATAAAGTACAGATACCCCCCAAAAACAACCCCACTGCACTAATGGAGGCTGTCACTCACATCAGTCAGACAGGCCAGACTACAAAGGGAAGCACAGCTGCGAGCTGCCCAGTGACACAAGCCTACCAGATGAGCTAAATCACTCCTATGCTCAATTCGAGGCAAGCAACACTGAGGCATGCATGAGAGCATCAGCTGTTCCGGACGACTGTGTGATCACACTCTCCGTAGCCGACGTGAGTAAGACCTTTAAACAGGTCAACATACACAAGGCTGCGGGGCCAGACGGATTACCAGGATGTGTGCTCCGGGCATGTGCTGACCAACTGGCAGGTGTCTTCACTGACATTTTCAACGTGTCCCTGATTGAGTACCAACATGTTTCAAGCAGACCACCATAGTCCCTGTGCCCAAGAACATGAAGGCAACCTGCCTAAATGACTACAGATCCGTAGCACTCACGTCTGTAGCCATGAAGTGCTTTGAAAGGTTGGTAATGGCTCACATCAACACCATTATCCCAGAATCCCTAGACCCACTCCAATTTGCATAACGCCCAAACAGATCCACAGATGATGCAATCTCTATTGCACTCCACACTGCCTTTTACCACCTGGACAAAAGGAACACTGATGTGAGAATGCTATTCATTGACTACAGCTCATTGTTCAACACCATAGTACCCTCAAAGCTCATCACTAAGCTAAGGACCCTGGGACTAAACACCTCCCTCTGCAACTGGATCCTGGACTTCTTGACGGGCCACCCCCAGGTGGTGAGGGTAGGTAGCAACACATCTGCCATGCTGATCCTCAACACTGGAGCTCCCCAGGGGTGCGTGATCAGTCCCCTCCTGTACTCCCTGTTCACCCATTACTGCATGGTCAGGCACGACTCCAACACCATCATTCAGTTTGCAGACAACACAACAGTGGTAGGCCTGATCACCGACAATGACGAGACAGCCTATAGGGAGGAGGTCAGAGACCTGGTCGGGTGGAGGACCGAGTACGCCCCCATTCTCATCGACGGGGCTGTAATGGAGCAGGTTGAGAGATTCAAGTTCCTTGGTGTCCACATCAAAAACAAACTAGAATGGTCCAAACACACCAAGACAGTCGTGAAGAGGGGACGACAAAGCCTATTCCCCCTCAGGAAACTAAAAAGATTTGTCATGGGTCCTCAGATCCTCAAAAGGTTCTACAGCTGCAATATTGAGAGCATCCCGACTGGTTCATCACTGGCTGGTACGGCAATTGCTCGGCCTTTGACCACAAGGCACTACAGAGGGTAGTGCGTACGGCCCAGTACATCACTAAGGCTAAGCGGCCTTCCATCCAGGACCTCTACACCAGGCGGTGTCAGAGGAAGGCCCCAGCCACCCCAGTCATAGACTGTTCTCTCTACTACCGCATGGCAAGCGGTACCGGAGTGCCAAGTCTAGGACAAAAGGCTTCTCAACAGTTTTTACCCCCAAGCCATAAGACTCCTGAGCAGGTCATCAAATGGCTTCCCAGACTATTTGCATTGTGTGTGTGTCCCCCAACCCCTCTTTTACGCTGATGCTACTCTCTGTTCATCATATATCCATAGTCACTTTAACCATATCTACATGTACATACTACCTCAATCAGCCAGACTAACCGGTGTCTGTATGTAGCCTCGCTACTGTATATAGCCTGTCTTTTTACTGTTGTTTTATATCTTTACCTACCTATTGTTCATCTAATACCTTTTTTTGCACTATTGGTTAGAGCCTGAAGTAAGCATTTCGCTGTAAGGTGTTGTATTTGGCGCACGTGACAAATAAACTTTGATTTGATTTGATAGAGGTAGCCAGAATACTCTCCATAGGGCTCTATTGGTTCTCACTATTGTGTTCCCACAAGGTTGGCAAATGTTCTCTCAATGTTCTTTTATTATTGTCTGGTCTCACTAAACTTACAGTAAGTGACTGGTTAGTCTAAGTAACAATCACACTGACTCCCGATGTTTGTGTGTGTTCTTACACATTGTGAGAAGATGCACACTCATCACTCTGTGTGTGTGTGATGGGTAATGTGGGCCCACAGTGTTTACTGCTGAGGGAAGTGATGCGTGTTGATAACGATGTGGACCCCTCCTAATTATTAAATCAACATGTGGCAAAACTAAATACTCTTAACCACACCAATGCCTCCACAGTGGCACGATGGCCAAAACACACACACACAGTCACACACACACAGTCACACACACACACACACACACACACACACACACACACACACACACACACACACACACACACACACACACACACACACACAGTCACACACACACACACACACACACACACACACACACACACACACACACACACACACACACACACACACACACACACACACACACACACACACACACACACACACACACAGACAGTCACACACACACACACACAGACAGTCACACAGACAGACAGGGATGGAGGAGGGAAGCCTGGGACTCCCAGATAACAACTTTGTCCTAAACAGGAGAAAGAATCACAAAACAAGACATGAAGTTTGTGTTTTGTCGTGGATGTAGGTTGAGGGTACTTAACGCCTGCGTGAGAATTCATTCAAATAATAATATATTTGCTTATGATCAACTTCCCCTTCCTTATATTATCCCCCCTGTCTGATTTCCATAATGAAGTTTACTAAATGAAGGGTGAATGGGTTTTATATTAAATGTATTTGAGCAACATTCCCAGATGCACTAGATGTTTGTTGTTGTCGACATGCTGACAAACAACATTCCATTCATATGACAATCAGCTCTTATCCGTATCAAAATGTCATTAGTGAAGTATGCACGCACATTCTCAGTTCACACACACACACACACACACACACACACACACACACACACACACACACACACACACACACACACACACACACACACACACACACACACACACACACACACACACACACACACACACACTCGGTGTATGATGTCAGGCACTGGGTGAGGGGTCACGGATGTCCACTAGCTATCTATACAATGGTCCCTGGCCCAGACATGAAATCACTGCTTGGTGTTTGTGTGTGTGTGTTGTATTAGCATCCTGGCCAGATGTTTCCTCTGCTCGGCTATGGTGTGTGTGTTGCATGCCGATGTGTGTATTACTTGAGCACCAGGTGTCTCTGACTTAGCTTTCTGGGCCTCATAATCTACATCAGAGCCTGGGATGCAGGTAGTTGGCTGTGCACAGACAAATACACCTCAAGGCTGGGAGGCCTGGTGAGAAGCTGGGGGATGGGCAAGAGGTCAGGGGGGCAAAGGTAATAGGACAAAAGAGAACGAGTGGGTGATATGCCCATCCCAAATATATCCACCGGGGCTAAAAATGACTGAAACACACTGTTATATGCTTCTCACTTGTTGAAGACTCTTGGAGCCATTTCAAGGAGTAATGTGGAAAGTGAGGAGGGGATGATCACTGGTACCAGAGAACCATCGGCTCAGGGGAAACGTTAGGACATCTTAACTGCTACAACAAGTTGTGTATGTGGGTGGAGGAATAAAGCACAGGAGCAACCAAGGGGGTCAGAGTGACAGCTTCTCCAGGCAGGGAAGGGGAGTGTGTTACTTATTGGGGGCCAGCTGAGAGAGAGAGGAGGGAGTAGCAGTTAAGATGTCCTGTCTCTGATTACACACACACTGTGACATGTGTGTCTGAGATTTGGCACTTTACATTTATTTTTTATTTAACTAGGCAAGTCAGTTATTCTTATTTACAATGACAGCCTCCCGGGGAACAGTGGGTTAAATGCCTTGTTCAGATTTTTACCTTGTCAGCTCGGGGATTCGATCCAGAAACCTTCTGGTTACTGGCCCAACGCTCTAACCACTAGGCTACCTGCCACCCCTGCTGAAACATCTCTTGGCGTGTATGTGTTTTGCGCCCAGAATTTGATACGCGTGCGTGTTGGGTCTGACACTTGGTGCATGTATGTGTATTTGCATGTCTGAATTAGTGGTCACTTTGTTCTCTGTAGTTCTATTTCAGCATAGCAGAGCATCCAGTTGTATGACCACAGATAACCCTGGACTAGTGCGTCCCAAACACTGGGTTGGGTCCCAATGGTGGGCCACATCGGAGCCAGTCCCTCTCAAGTCACTGCTAAACATTGGGTTGCGGCTAGCATGGTTTTGGGTGAGTAACAAGAACATTCCAAGGACTTTGGGCAGCCCCACAATGTCACAATGTTTCACAAACTTTCACTGCCTTTTACCATGAACTGTATGTCATATAAAATTCCCCTCTCTTTCCTCATCCAGTTCCCGATATCTCTCAGGGGGACATCCTCAGGACGATTTCTATTCTAGTTATGGGACGTTATGTCAATTGTTCCAAGAACAATAACGGGACATTCTCATGACATTCGGTCCACTTGAAAGTTATTCCATAAAGGACTAATGATGCTAACAATCCTAATGCTGCTAACTACGCTAATGATGCTTGAGATGCTAGCAGCAATCAGACTAATGCTGTGCGTTTCCTGTCAGGGCAATCACCGCGGTGACAGACATGTCACTGTTTACATCTACAGTGTATTGTCTGTTTACCGTCACGTTTAAACACTCTGACGACCACGATGCTATCTCATGGAAAAGTTTAGTCGGTCATCTTGATAGCGTGTGTTAGCCCAAGTGGTTCTCTAAGACCTAAGTGGCCAGTAGGCCTCTAGGGGGTTGCTATGATTGTCTTAATAGCAGCGGGCCTGTCCGGAGGGGTAAGACGAAGGCTGGGATTCCATCCAAGGTGCGTTGTAGAGCGCTTTTGACAATGCGCCTTTTAAAGGCAACGTTCCCACATTCGAAGGAGATCGCATTCACTGTCAACACTGCAGATGTCGGCTCAATCTGAAATGATCTGCACACGTGAAGTGCTCTACAACGAGCCTCGAATTGAATTTCGGCCTAACATTATTGCCAGTCAGAAAAAAGGCATGAGGTAAACCCACACTGTTGCGCTACACCAGGATGCGTTAAACCAGCTCACAGCTTAGTTTACCACCCAGCCTGACGGGCTTCTTTGGGCGTATTCGTCTCTGAGTTACAGTCATTACACAAACTGAATAATCTGTGAGCCACTATAGATAGTCTACTTTCTCCCGCTGAGTTCCACCATTATTTGAACAACCCCTCCCTGGTCTCCACTAGCTGTTTCTCCTCATGTTCCTTGCCTGTTATGATTTTCTGGAGCCATTTTCCTCCCCCTCCTATCGTCCGATCAGCACATTTCCTCCTCGGAATGACACAGTTTCCAGGCCCCATTAAGAGCAATCAGAGAGATAACACAGTCTCTCCCTTTCTCTCTACCTCTCTCTCCCTTCCCCCTCCCTCTATCCTCTCTCCTGTACCCTCCCTCCTCCTGAACACTCATATCAGATGAGTCATTTTGAGAAGACTATGTGAAGATTAAGATAGAGTTACGAATGAGTGTCACGCCCACTCCCCCTCTCCCACCCTCACCCTCTTATCTACTCTTTCTTGTTTAGTCATACCAGACCGATAATAAGATCAATCTTTCAAAAACAAACAACTAACCGTTATGGTAAAAAAAAAACTTAACCAGTGGGAGCAGAGTAACTCTCATCCTCTGGGTTTGGAGAAAAAAAGGAATGTACCGAGAGGAACACACTGATTTTACCACCAGCACACCATTACTCATACTCCCTTTCCTATACATCAGTCTGCACAACAACAACAATTACAACAGTAATGTTTTCCTCCTTGTTCTCTCTAACCCTGTCACACCCTGACCTTAGTATTCTTTGTTTTCTTTATGATTTTGGTTAGGTCAGGGTGTGACATGGGTGATGTATGTGTTTTACTTTGTCTAGGGTTTTTTGTATGTTTATGGCGGTGTTTCCTATCTAGGTGTTTTTGTAAGTCTATGGTTGCCTAGATTGGTTCTCAATTAGAGGCAGGTGCTTATCGTTGTCTCTGATTGGGAACCATATTTAGGCAGCCATATTCTTTGGGTCATTTGTGGGTGATTGTTCCCGTTTCCAGTGTTAGTGTCCACGTTACGGGACTGTTTCGGCTTCGTTCATTTTTGTCGGTTTGTTGTTTTTGTTCATTGTTTAAGTTTCCTATTAAATATGGATAATCATCACGCTGCATTTTGGTCCTCCTCTCTTTCACCCGAAGACAAACCCTTTTACCCTCGTCTTCCGCAATTGTTCCTCAGCTGTGGAGAAATAGCTTTTTGAGAACAATAACTGCTTCCTGCAGCGAGTTAGGCTGCTCTGCAGTGGGGCGCTGAATGGGAAAATACACAAGGTACTTGATGGGCTACTGTATGCGTGTGGGCTTTTCTGAGGTAACCCATTTCCCAGCTAAAGTCATTGTGACCCTGGGTTATATCTCAATCTGTACGGAGGAAACACTCAGAGAATGTTCACTCACACTTACTGTACATAAGTGTATACACTACACACACGTGAGTATAACGCACACATGCATGTGAGTAGGCTATGTGTTGTGTAACAGAGTAGGCTCTGTCCCGACCAATGCTGGAACCAGGGACCTTCTGAACAATAACACTTTACGTGACCAACACCAAAAATATCATCCGGATCACAAAATATCAGGTTCCATGCTTCTTAGGGAAGGTGGGAGGCAAGTAGTGGTTAAGAGCGTTGGGCCAGTAACTGAAAGGTTGCTGGTTCAAAATCCCAGACCTGACTAGGTGAACAAAAATGTACGATGTGCCCTTGAGCAAAGCTCTTCACCCTAATTGATCCTATAAGTCACATCTATTAGTGATAAGAGCACCTGCTAAATGACTCAATGACTTCATGTAAATGTGATGTCATTGGGGAAAGTGATGACAATCTTACACTGTTAGAAAAAAGGGCTCCAAAATGGTTCTTCAGCTGTCCCCATAGGATAGCACTTTTTGGTTCCAGGTACAACCCTTTTTGTTCCACAGAGAGGGTTCTACATGGAACCCAAAAGGGTTATACCTAAAACCAAAAAGGGTTCTTCAAAGGGTTCTCCTACGGGGATAGCCAAATAACCCTTTTAGGTTCGAGATAGCACCTTTTCTCTAAGGGTGTACTTCAGCTAAAATAAAACAGAGGAAGATTATAGTAGGTAGTACAATATCCTCACATTAAATTGAACAAACAAAAATAACCCTGTTACTGGCAGACCACCACACTTCCTCTATGGCAGTGATGTAATTTCCTGTACCTGCTCATTATCAGCCTACTAATGGAATGTGAGGTCTGGTAGGAGGAATATGAAAGGTAGGGGAAAGGAGACTACATTTGCTTTGACCTACATGTCATATCCCAACACAAACAGTAAGTAGCGGACAGTGGGGTAAGTTTAACCATTTTTTTTACATTCAGCATCACTCCGTCAACGGAAATATGGTATTCTATCTAACAAAGATATCAAAATATATATTCAGGATGTTTTGTATCTCCGGTAATAATGAGAATTCATGTCAACATTACAGTTTTGAAAACCTAGCTTGTCCCCCAAAAAAGTGGTCTCTTGTCACAACTTACGGAGTAAGTTGGAGTAAATTGTGCTGCTGGTCAGAATTAATCTTAAAGATCTGCCCCTTGTTTCAAATTTTTGCCTAAAATGACATACCCAAATCTAGCTTAGGACCTGAAGCAAGGATATGCATATTCTTGATACCATTTGAAAGGAAACACTTTGAAGTTTGTGGAAATGGGAAAGGAATGTAGGAGAATATAACATAGATATGGGAAAAGATAATACAATGAAAAAAACATGTTTTTTTGTATTTTTTGTACCATCTTTGAAATGCAAGAGAAAGGCCATAATGTATTATTCCAGCCCAGGGGAAATTCTGATTTAGGCCGCTAGATGGCAGCAGTGTATGTGCAAAGTTTTTGACTGATCCAATGAACCATTGAATTTCTGTTCAAAATGTTGCATCAAGACTGCCCAAATGTGCCTTAATAACTTTTCAAGTTCATAACTGTGCACTCTCCTCAAACAATAGCATGGTATTATTTCACTGTAATAGCTACTGTAAATTGGACAGTGCGATTAGATTAACAAGAATTTAAGCTTTCTGCCAATATCAGATATGTCTATGTCCTGGGAAATGTTCTTGTTACTTACAACCTCATGCTAATCGCATTAGCCTACATTAGCTCAACCGTCCCATGGCGAACCCACCGATCCTGTAGAGGTCAGTCTCCTACAAATTTCTGTACCGAATGAAATATTACCACAACCTTTTTGAAACCATGTCTATCTTTATTTCCCAAACACAATCCAACACAATCATAATCTCTGTTTTGCCTTTTAAACATTTTAAGCATCTTTTAACACAGGAATAACACCATACAAACACTTTGTACTTTTTTCAATACTTTTAACATTGGCCAGGCCCTGTTGGAACCTCATAGCCCAGTGATAATGTCTTTCATTACACCTAGGAAGAAAGCACTTCAATTTATGGGGAGGCAGGGTAGCCTAGTGGTTAGAGCGTTGGACTTGTAACTGAAAGTTTGCATGTTCAAATCCCCGAGCTGACAAGGTACAAATCTGTCAGTTAACCCACTGTTCCTAGGCCATCATTGAAAATAAGAATTTGTTCTTAACTGACTTGCCTAGTTAAATAAAGGTCAAATAAAACTCAACTTAAAATTGGCAGTATTTACCTCATGACCATTGTCTCAATTTACCCCAAGGCAAAATTATAACTATTTTATCCCACATAGCTACAAGGATTCACTTTTATGCTAGGTTAAGGACCTCATATTGAAGCTTATAGAGACCCCAACTGATGTATAGAACAATCTTAAAATGATCTACTTTGGTTTAGATACAAGCATCATGAAACCACTAACACAATACATTAATTCAACTGTGAAAATCTGTTTTTTTGGACCTAACTTGCTTTCCACTTTTTCCTTGTGGGTTCTTCCATCACAGACTCCATTCAATGATGACCTCCTGCTAAATATTTGGTCAAATAATACATTTTGTGTAGGGTTTCCTAGAATCAGGTGGCTCAACTTACCCCACTCCAACTGTTCATGGGAGGACACCACGGAAGAAGCCACTGCTGTCCAAAATAAACATTGTTGCACGTCTGAAGTTCGCAAAAGATCACCTGGATGTTCCACAGCGCTACTGGCAAAATATTCTGTGGACAGATGAAACTAAAGTTGTGTTGTTTGGAAGGAACACACAACACTATGTGTAGAAAAAAAAGGCACAGCACACCAACATCAAATCAAATTTTAGTGGTCACATACACATGGTTAGCAGATGTTAATGCGAGTGTAGCGAAATGCTTGTGCTTCTAGTTCAGACCATGCAGTATTATCTAACAAGTAATCAAACAATTTCACAACAACTACCTCATACACACAAGTGTAATGGAATGAATAAGAATATGTACATATAAATATATGGATGAGCGATGGCCGAACGGCATAGGCAAGATGCAGTAGATGGTATAGAGTACAGTATATACATATGAGATGAGTAATGTAGGGTATGTAAACATTATAAAGTGGCATTGTTTAAAGTGACTAGTGATACATTTATTACATCACATTTTTTATTATTGAAGTGGCTAGAGATTTGAGTCAGTATGTTGGCAGCAGCCACTCAATGTTAGTGATGGCTGTTTAACAGTTCGATGGCCTTGAGACAGAGATTTGAGTCAGTATGTTGGCAGCAGCCACTCAATGTTAGTGATGGCTGTTTAACAGTCTGATGGCCTTGAGATAGAAGCTGTTTTTCAGTCTCTCGGTCCCAGCATTGATGCACCTGTACTGACCTCGCCTTCTGGATGATTGTGGGGTGAACAGGCAGTGGCTCGGGTGGTTGTTGTCCTTGATAAACTTTTTGGCCTTCCTGTGACAACGGGTGGTGTAGGTGTCCTGGAGGTCAGGTAGTTTGCCCCCGGTGATGCGTTGTGCAGACATCACTACCCGCTGGAGAGCCGTGGGAGGAGCAGTTGCCGTACCAGGTGGTGATACAAGTTTGTGAGTGTTTTTGGTGACGAGCCTAATTTCTTCAGCCTTCTGAGGTTGAAGAGGCACTGTTGCGCCTTCTTCACTACGCTGTCTGTGTGGGTGGACCATGTCAGTTTGTCCGTGATGTGTACGCCGAGGAACTTACAACTTTCCACCTTCTCCACTACTGTCCCGTCGGACAGTGGTAGGCTTGATTACCAACAACGACGAGGCCTACAGGGAGGAGGTGAGGTTCCTCGGAGTGTGGTGTCAGGAAAATAACCTCTCACCCAATGTCAACAAAACAAAGGAGATGATTGTGGACTGCAGGAAACAGCAGAGGGAGCACCCCCCTATCCACATCAACAGGACAGTAGTGGAGACGGTGGAAAGTTTTAAGTTCCTCGGCGTACCATCACGGACAAACTGAATTGGTCCCCCCACACAGACAACATGGTGAAGAAGGCACCACAGCGCCTCTTCAACCTCAGGAGGCTGAAGAAATTCGGCTTGTCACCAAAAACACTCACAAACTTTTACAGATGCACAATCGAGAGCATCCTGTCGGGCTGTATCACCGCCTGGTACCGCAACTGCTCCACCCACAACCGTAAGGCTCTCCAGAGGGTAGTGAGGTCTGCTCCGCCCACAACCGTAAGGCTCTCCAGAGGGTAGTGAGGTCTGCTCCGCCCACAACCGTATGGCTCTCCAGAGGGTAGTGAGGTCTGCTCCGCCCACAACCGTAAGGCTCTCCAGAGGGTAGTGAGGTCTGCACAACGCATCACCGGGGGCAAACTACCTGCCCTCCAGGACACCTACACCACCCGATGTCACAGGAAGGCCAACAAGTTTATCAAGGACAACAACCACCCGAGCCACTGCCTGTTCACCCCACAATCATCCAGAAGGCGAGGTCAGTACAGGTGCATCAATGCTGGGACCGAGAGACTGAAAAACAGCTTCTATCTCAAGGCCATCAGACTGTTAAACAGCCATCACTAACATTGAGTGGCTGCTGCCAACATACTGACTCAAATCTCTAGCCACTTTAACAATTAAAAATTGGATGTAAGAAATGTATCACTAGTCACTTTAAACAATGCCACTTTATATAATGTTTACATACGCTACATTACTCATCTCATATGTATATACTGTACTCTATACCATCTGCTGCATCTTGCCTATGCCGTTCGGCCATCGCTCATCCATATATTTATATGTACATATTCTTATTCATTCCTTTACACTTGTGTGTAAAAGGTAGTTGTTGTGAAATTGTTAGATTCCTTGTTACTTATTACTGCATGGTCGGAATTAGAAGCGCAAGCATTTCACTACACTCGCATTAACATCTGCTAACCATGTGTATGTGACAAATAAAATTGTATTTGATTTGAAGAAGAGAACATTTCAAAAAACACTGAAAATATTTGGGGAATCATTCAATGTGATACGCTACTACGCCAAGTCTTTCCTGAGCTACCAGTCCTAAGCTTTAAGAGATGTCCTACCCTAAATGACAAATTAGTCCACAGCTATCTTCCTGGTGACTCAAAAAAAAACTTGGCAAGACCACGAACCCAGGGGCTCGTTTAAATGCAACCAGTGCGACCAGAAATATTGCACAGGAAAAGTGTTTTGCTGAAACAGCTTCTCAAATGGTCAAAGCATTTCAATAACTGCAAAACCACTCATGTCACCTACAGATTGGAATGTCCACAGTGTAAGACGTTCTACGTTGGATGGACAAAGAGACACCGTCATGACTGCTTAGCAGAACATAAGTACGCCATACAGACAGGAAATGAAGACTACCCCATGGCAAGGTACTACAAGTCCTTACACCATGGCGACCCTGCCTCCCTACAAGCTGTGGGTATCGATCATGTTCCGGGCCTCAATTAGAAAAGGGGATCATCTTAAAAAATATATTTAAACAGCTAAACCAAAGAGAACGTTTTTGGATTTACAAACTACAGGCCAATAGGTACCCTGGTTTAAATGGAGATATGGATTTACAAACTACAGGCCACTAAATACCCTGGTTTAAATGGAGATATGGATTTACAAACTACAGGCCAATAGGTACCCTGGTTTAAATGGAGATATGGATTTACAAACTACAGGCCACTAAATACCCTGGTTTAAATGGAGATATGGATTTACAAACTACAGGCCACTAAGTACCCTGGTTTAAATGGAGATATGGATTTACAAACTACAGGCCACTAAATACCCTGGTTTAAATGGAGATATGGATTTACAAACTACAGGCCAATAGGTACCCTGGTTTAAATGGAGATATGGATTTACAAACTACAGGCCACTAAATACCCTGGTTTAAATGGAGATATGGATTTACAAACTACAGGCCAATAAGTACCCTGGTTTAAATGGAGATATGGATTTACAAACTACAGGCCACTAAATACCCTGGTTTAAATGGAGATATGGATTTACAAACTACAGGCCACTAAGTACCCTGGTTTAAATGGAGATATGGATTTACAAACTACAGGCCACTAAATACCCTGGTTTAAATGGAGATATGGATTTACAAACTACAGGCCAATAAGTACCCTGGTTTAAATGGAGATATGGATTTACAAACTACAGGCCACTAAATACCCTGGTTTAAATGGAGATATGGATTTACAAACTACAGGCCACTAAGTACCCTGGTTTAAATGGAGAAATGGATTTACAAACTACAGGCCACTAAATACCCTGGTTTAAATGGAGATATGGATTTACAAACTACAGGCCACTAAATACCCTGGTTTAAATGGAGATATGGATTTACAAACTACAGGCCAATAAGTACCCTGGTTTAAATGGAGATATGGATTTACAAACTACAGGCCACTAAATACCCTGGTTTAAATGGAGATATGGATTTACAAACTACAGGCCACTAAGTACCCTGGTTTAAATGGAGATATGGATTTACAAACTACAGGCCACTAAATACCCTGGTTTAAATGGAGATATGGATTTACAAACTACAGGCCACTAAATACCCTGGTTTAAATGGAGATATGGATTTACAAACTACAGGCCACTAAATACCCTGGTTTAAATGGAGATATGGATTTACAAACTACAGGCCACTAAATACCCTGGTTTAAATGGAGATATGGATTTACAAACTACAGGCCACTAAATACCCTGGTTTAAATGGAGATATGGATTTACAAACTACAGGCCACTAAATACCCTGGTTTAAATGGAGATATGGATTTACAAACTACAGGCCACTAAGTACCCTGGTTTAAATGGAGATATGGATTTACAAACTACAGGCCACTAAGTACCCTGGTTTAAATGGAGATATGGATTTACAAACTACAGGCCACTAAGTACCCTGGTTTAAATGAAGATATGGATTTACAAACTACAGGCCACTAAGTACCCTGGTTTAAATGGAGATATGGATTTACAAACTACAGGCCACTAAATACCCTGGTTTAAATGGAGATATGGATTTACAAACTACAGGCCACTAAGTACCCTGGTTTAAATGGAGATATGGATTTACAAACTACAGGCCACTAAATACCCTGGTTTAAATGGAGATATGGATTTACAAACTACAGGCCACTAAGTACCCTGGTTTAAATGGAGATATGGATTTACAAACTACAGGCCACTAAATACCCTGGTTTAAATGGAGATATGGATTTACAAACTACAGGCCACTAAATACCCTGGTTTAAATGGAGATATGGATTTACAAACTACAGGCCACTAAATACCCTGGTTTAAATGGAGATATGGATTTACAAACTACAGGCCACTAAATACCCTGGTTTAAATGGAGATATGGATTTACAAACTACAGGCCACTAAATACCCTGGTTTAAATGGAGATATGGATTTACAAACTACAGGCCACTAAGTACCCTGGTTTAAATGAAGATATGGATTTACAAACTACAGGCCACTAAATACCCTGGTTTAAATGGAGATATGGATTTACAAACTACAGGCCACTAAATACCCTGGTTTAAATGGAGATATGGATTTACAAACTACAGGCCACTAAGTACCCTGGTTTAAATGAAGATATGGATTTACAAACTACAGGCCACTAAATACCCTGGTTTAAATGGAGATATGGATTTACAAACTACAGGCCACTAAGTACCCTGGTTTAAATGGAGATATGGATTTACAAACTACAGGCCACTAAGTACCCTGGTTTAAATGGAGATATGGATTTACAAACTACAGGCCACTAAGTACCCTGGTTTAAATGGAGATATGGATTTACAAACTACAGGCCACTAAGTACCCTGGTTTAAATGGAGATATGGATTTACAAACTACAGGCCACTAAATACCCTGGTTTAAATGAAGATATGGACTTCTCACCTTTCCTGTAGGGTCGTGAGAGGTCCCTTTGCTGTCATCTAGTGGACATATTGCTCTATTGCCCTCAGCTATGTTTAGACTGTTGTGGTCCATGTTTGCTGTGAGAGGTCCCTTTGCTGTCATCTAGTGGACATATTGCTCTATTGCCTTCAGCTATGTTTAGACTGTTGTGGTCCATGTTTGCTGTGTTCTCGTGTACTATAAAATAGGTGGCTCTCCTATGCTTAACACTTTGCCCAGTCATATTCTAGATTAGAACTACCTATCAAGGGGTTCTGATGCTTCTAGTCAAGATTAGAATTTTTGATAATACATCTACAGTATTTCACTGTTCAATGTGTATAGTATTGCTTACTTGGTGTTGTCTAATGAATTCTGTAACCAATCTCTCATCAAATCAGGGTTGATTGGAAAAAGCTGTTCAAAAGAGGACATTGTATTATCGTACATTTGTACTTCCTGACGAAGGCCATTCAGCCGAAACACTACACACCTGATTCAAATGATCAAAGCTTGATGGTTAGTTGATTAATTTAATCGGCAGTGTAGTGATAGGGCAAAAACAAAAACGTGCACCCCTTGGGGTCCCGAGGACAGAGTTTGAGGAACCCTGGGTTTAGGGTTAGAATTAGGGTTAGAATAAGTATCAGGGTTTTGGGGTTAAGGTTCAGGTTTAGGTTTAGGTTCAGGGAAAATTGGATTTTGAATTGGAAATCAATTATTTTGTCCCCACAAGAATAGTAAAACAAACGTGTTGTGTAAGAGAGAGAGAGATGGAGAGAGACATTGTGTCGGACTGTTAGAGAGAGTGAGAGAGACATTGTGTCGGACTGTTAGAGAGAGTGAGAGAGACATTGTGTCGGACTGTTAGAGAGATGGAGAGAGACATTGTGTCGGACTGTTAGAGAGAGTGAGAGAGACATTGTGTCGGACTGTTAGAGAGATGGAGAGAGACATTGTGTCGGACTGTTAGAGAGATGGAGAGAGACATTGTGTCGGACTGTTAGAGAGATGGAGAGAGACATTGTGTCGGACTGTTAGAGAGAGTGAGAGAGACATTGTGTCGGACTGTTAGAGAGATGGAGAGAGACATTGTGTCGGACTGTTAGAGAGAGTGAGAGAGACATTGTGTCGGACTGTTAGAGAGAGTGAGAGAGACATTGTGTCGGACTGTTAGAGAGAGTGAGAGAGACATTGTGTCGGACTGTTAGAGAGATGGAGAGAGACATTGTGTCGGACTGTTAGAGAGAGTGAGAGAGACTGAGTTCTATGTAGCTTATCGATACAGTTCTAAGGCAAAGTCCCTTTGATGTTATTGTTGAAAACATTTATATCCGTTCCCAGGGGAGAGTAGGGGCATTTCTGAGAGGCCAACTCTGAGTACCTGTCAAAACACTTCCTTTCTGTGTCACAACTAGAACAACAATAATGGCCTAACCTACATTCACTAGGTCTCAAAGAGCTTTTCATTGTAAGCACCATTCTGTCGCCACAAACAGAGTGTGTTAAATGCTCTCTCTCTCTCTCTCTCTGCTCTCTTCTCTCTCTCAGCTCTCTCTCTCAGCTCTCTCTCTCTCTCTCTCTCTCTCAGCTCTCTCTCTCTCAGCTCTCTCTCTCAGCTCTCTCTCTCCCAGCTCTCTCTCTCTCAGCTCTCTCTCTCTCAGCTCTCTCTCTCAGCTCTCTCTCTCAGCTCTCTCTCTCTCAGCTCTCTCTCTCAGCTCTCTCTCTCTCAGCTCTCTCTCTCTCAGCTCTCTCTCTCAGCTCTCTCTCTCTCAGCTCTCTCTCTCTCAGCTCTCTCTCTCTCAGCTCTCTCTCTCTCAGCTCTCTCTCTCTCAGCTCTCTCTCTCTCAGCTCTCTCTCTCTCTCAGCTCTCTCTCTCTCTCAGCTCTCTCTCTCTCTCAGCTCTCTCTCTCTCAGCTCTCTCTCTCTCAGCTCTCTCTCTCTCAGCTCTCTCTCTCTCAGCTCTCTCTCTCTCAGCTCTCTCTCTCTCAGCTCTCTCTCTCTCAGCTCTCTCTCTCTCAGCTCTCTCTCAGCTCTTCCATAGTAAAGATACAGCCCCATCTACTGTAGCCTACCTGTCAAATAGTATGCAGAGCCATTCACCGTCTTGTTTAGGAGTGGTATTAGACTGCCAATCTTCGGCCGTAACCATTAACTACATACAGTTCTGAGAGATGAACCACTATACCACTTAGCTAATCTATGAATGGCGAGACTAATCAAGTCAAAAAAAACTTTGGGTAGTGAGATACCATGACGTGAATATACTGGCAAGTTCAATGTATTAGTAGCCAACTAACATTACAGTAGGTAGCTAACAGACCCGGTACACACTGTAATGATATGCTGTGTGGTTCGTAAGGACAGTGTAGCTAACAAATTGTCACCCAACATAACGTGTAACGTAACATATTTGAAAAGTCATGACTTTATTACTTTGCTCAACATTTGTTAACATTTGTCATAATTAGTTAAAGCGACGTCGGACTTCAGCTGCATATTTTCCACAATTTTATTCAAATCTGAAAACTTTGAAGCCACGCCCATTTTCGGGAAGAATTGCATTATGGGCCCTGAAAGCACGGAAATAGTGTCCACTGCATGCATACTTCGTCTTTTGGCAAATGTAGTACGACATCCGGGAACTTTAAGCATATTAACTATATCCATACTATGACTAATAAGCACACTACATACTCAATTTATGTCACAAATAGTATGGTTAGTGCGGTCAGTATGAGTATTCGAACACCAGCTAGAGACTGTGAGATCTGGTAGGTTTCGGCAGCCAAGATAACAAGCAACACCAGGCACAAGAGCCGCGTGCTCAGATCAGGCACCACATTACTCCAGGGGATCGCCAATCAATCGAGAACTGAGCCCCGAGTGACCGCTATAACCGTTTTATAACGGGCCTGTCGCCCCCATATGACTGCGGCCTGTCTGTGTTACCAGAAAAGTGTTCTTGAAATGTAATTATCTACTCGCATAAGTCATGTCTTCATTAGGCTACAATCGAAATGTGATTTCCACATCTGGAAAAATATATTCAATAAGCGTTCTCTTCAATATGGGAAAGAGAGGAATATTTCGTCCTCTATGGCATCTTTGAAGAAAGTGTTAGCTGTTATGGTTCGGCCCTGTTATGAATGATCACATTACGCCTGCATGGTGCCACTTATCCTTTCTGGTATCTTATCACAGCAGCAGGCGGAAGCAGCAGCCAATTGGGGCACGAAAGAAAAAAAGCAAAGACCATTTCCCCCCCGTGACCCCAATTAGGATGCTGTCTTATTTTATCAGACACACACACACACACACACACACACACACACACACACACACACACAGAGCTGTGCATAGATCACAGAGACAGGTGTATCTATAGGTGTCTATCTTCGTGTGGGTAGCTGTCTATTTACAAGCTGCTGTCTGTGAAGGTGCTCACTGCTAATTTTACAGCTCCCTCGTCTAGCGTTGGCCAACCTCCAAGCTCCCAGAGAAAGCTGGGTGTGCAGGATTTGAGGGCATTTTTTTACACGTCAAATTGGCCACGATAATTTTGAATGGTCGTTAGCTGTCGTCATAGCAACCCCTGTTAATGTGATTGTCTTTCGGCACTGCCAGAGGAGATACAGCAGCTTGAAATGGCTGGGCTTTCGCTCTTCCAACCTCTCCCTTTCTATTCTTTCTTTTTCTCTCGGTCTCTCTTATTCTCTCATTATGCTCCCTCTCAGTTTGTCCTTTTCCCTATACTCTATCCTCCCACTCTCTGTTCCCCATCCCCCCGCCCACCTCCGACTCTCCTCCAGGCCTAGCTCCCCCGCTGCTCTCCTAGGGAGTTGGTCTACTAATTCTAGACGCTTACCTACTGTTCAATACTGTAGACGTGGCACAACACTGCAGCACTCACTCACACTCCTCCACTCTGTCTCAAATAACTCTCTCTCTGTCCCCCCCTCTCTTCTTTTTTTTCACACAACATTTTCACACAGGTTCTTTTAGGAGGGGGCTTCCTTCTCCTGCTTATCTCTGTGTTGTTTGAATGCAGCCAAGCCATTTAGCTATTTATTATTACCCCTCAGCCACATGATGCAGGCACTAGAAGTTCTGGACGACTGTGTGATCTCGCTCTCCATAGCCGATGCGAGGAAGACCTTTAAACGTCCACCTGGACAAAATGAATACCTATGTCAGAATGCTGTTCATTGACTACAGCTCAGCGTTCAACACCACAGTGCCCTCCAAGCTCATCACTACACTCAGGACCCTTGGACTGAACACCTCCCTCTGCAACTGGATACTGGACTATCTGACGGACCACCCCCCCAGGTGATGAGGGTAGGCAACAACACATCCACCATGCTGACCATCAACATAGGGGCCCCTCAAGCCACACAGTTGTGAAGAAGGCACGACGATGCCTCATGCCCCTCAGGAGGCTGAAAGGATTTGGAATGGGCCCTCAAAGTTCTACAGCTGCACCATTGAGAACAGCTTGACTGGCTACATCACCGCTTCGTACGGCACCTGCAAGGCACCCGAGGAAGAGGAAGGCCCAAAAATTGTTAAACCACCCAAGCCACCCAAGCCATAGACTGTTCTCCCTGCTACCGCATGGCAAGCGGTACCGGTGCACCAAGTCTGGAACCAATAGGACCCTGAACAAAAGCCATAATAGTGTTCAAACAAGACGGCTAAATCAAATGGCAACCCGGACTACCTGCATTGACCCTTTTCTGCACTAACTCTCCTTGCACACACACACACACACACACACACACACTACTTTCCCCCACATACATAACATGCGCACACATGCATACTGACGCCACACACACACACACACACACACACACACATGCATAACATGTGCACACATGCATACTGACGCCACACACACACACACACGCCACATAAGCTGCTGCTACTGTCTATTATCTATCCTGTTGCCTAGTCACTTTACCCCTACCTCTATATGCATAGCTACCTCAATTATCTGATACCCCTGCACCTTGACTCAGTGCTGGTAGTCCCTGTATATAGCCATGTTATTTTTATTCCTCATTTATCATTCATTATTCACTGTGTATTTATTCCTCGTGTCACCATTTCAATTTTTATTTTATTTTTCATCTATTTGTTTTACTTTGCATTGTTGGAAGAGGATCCGTTAACAAGCATTTCACTATTAGTCTACACATGTTTCAGAAGCATGTGACAAATAAAATGAGATTTTATTTGCTGACGCAGGCCTTTATGCAACTCAGGAGTCAGAAGTACAGATGGTTTCACAGAGATCAATGTATGCTCCGATCTGGGGTCCTATTGTAGCGGAGAGCAGTCACGTACGTATGCACACACACACACACACACACACACACACACACACACACATGCCCACACACAAGCAAGTACACACGTACACACGCACACCCACATACATGCACGCACACACAAACACAGACACAGCGAGAGCAGGGCATCTAGTCTTTGTTCTGGAAGATTCCACAGTAGATGAGCTAATGAAGCTGATGGCTGTATCTCCTACAGTCCTGACACCCTTCTCCCCCAGCTCAACCCTCCAGCACAGTGTCAATGTTAGTAGGGCATACCCAGAATTCCTCTCGTGTTTTATTAAATCAGAGCAGTGAGGGGGGTGAGGGGAGAGAGACATGCCTTCAGGACTTGTAATGCAATGGGTTGACCTGCTTATAACTATGTGTGTGTTTCCTCCAGGAGAAGGACTATTTGGGTTTTGCCACCCTCCCCAACCAGGTCCACAGGAAGTCAGTGAAGAAGGGGTTTGACTTTACCCTCATGATGTTAGGTAAGAGATGCATAATCACACTTACGCAGTGTATGTGCTGATTGATGCTGCTGACTGATGCTTTTGTGTGTATGTGTGTGTTGTCTGGTTTGGGAAAGTCTACTACAGCCTGTTCCACACAGACCTACACAAGTAAAGGAAACTAGTCAACGCTGAGGGTGAGGTGTTACTGTTCCTCTCAGATCACCAGCCAGGTCACCCATGATACAAGTCAGTATTCCACGTCCATCCATGTCTGAGGACGTTGGGAGATGATGTGGAAACCGGCCACTAGGGGCAACAGTGAGCGCCATTACCTTCAAGTAGGTTTCGGTTTTGCAAGGGCCTGGTGGACAGGGATGGCAGACGGCAATACGCATCAAGTTCAAATCAAACAATAGAAAGTTGATTTAGATTTCTTAAATCAAGCCTATTCCAAACCTTCCCCCACATCTCAACCATATGGACTTCATGCCTAAACTTTCAACTTGAACATTAAACACATCTAAATTTGACATTTGGAACAACTTCGAAATGTGACATTTCAGAAGCATTGATGAACGAACTTCTAATTCTGAAGCGAGCCTGTGAGAGCTGGTAACGTATCACACAGTGGAGATCACACAGTGGAGATCACACAGTGGAGATCACACAGTGGAGATCACACAGTGGAGATCACACAGTGGAGATCACACAGTGGAGATCACACAGTGGAGATCACACAGTGGAGATCACACAGTGGAGATCACACAGTGGAGATCACACAGTGGAGATCACACAGTGGAGATCACACAGCGGACAAAAAAATGTCAAAACAATTGTCACCATATATACTTCTTACACTCTCCTTCTCATCCCTCACGCTATCTCTCTCGCTATCTCTCTCTATCTCTTCTCTGTCTCTGTCTTTCCCTCATTCCAGAGTGTATCAGTCATTCCAGAGTGTATGAATTGTTAATTACAGTTAATTAATGACATTCAAATGATTATTAAATGTATGTGCTAATTATATAATAGCAGGGTTGGGGAGTAACTGATTACATGTAATCTGATAGAAAACAAAAATGAACTGTATGTTACCAGCTAATCAGATTGTAATCAGAATACAGATACTTTTGAAAAAGTAGATGATTACTTCTGGGATTACTTAAAAATTCTGAAAGGATGTTGTGAAAAAATACATTGACATTCAATTCAGCATTAAAAAACAGGTGAAGCTGAAGTTTGTTCCACCTATCATTTGCCCCTGAGAAACATGTTTGATTGGCCCTCTGTCTTTTTGGAGTATATTTTAAAGGGAAAGTAATCTAAAAGTAACTGAAAGTAATCAGGTTATGTTACTGAGTTTGGGTAATCCACAAACTTACGTTATGGATGACAATTTTGTTCAGGTAACAAGTAACTGTAATAGATTACATTTAGAAAGTAACCTAACCAACCCTGTATGATAGTGGTTTGCATTGATATAATGCGATAGACTGATGCATACTGGACACACATACATTGTGTTGGAGTTTTCTTTCCTATTTCACTCTCAATCCCTCGCTCTCTTTCTTCCTTCCCTCTTTCTCTCTCTGTAGTTGAGGAGGATGCAGGAGATGCTTCAGAAGATGCAACATGAGCAGGTCCTGTGAGCGCTGATCCTTTACCTTTCACCCCAGAGCTTCTACCTCGCTCCTCTCACCTAATGATATGTGGGAGGAGTATCACAGGGTCAATCACATGCTGGCCAATCACACACTGCCACCTGACCACTGCCTCTTAATCGTAAACATTCATTGGAGTTCTATACAGTACAGTTCTGTTTGAACTTTCTGTAATTGTTACTCCCTCTTCTGAATATGTTCATGTCTCCAATCACTAACAGAGAAACTGGACACATGGTAAAACCAACACTAAACACTCTCCAAACCATGGACATTATAGGTCGGCCACACCCTACATTGGAGTTTGACTTTTAAACAGGGTCAAGCATTTTGTCAATGTTTTGTTGGTGTTGTGAAAAACCAAGAAACGACGTTCTGTTGGATACCGTTAGAAGCCAAGACTGGAGCCAAGCTTTGTAGCGCTGTAGTAGATTTGCACCTTAGATTGCAGTTGATGTCCGATCCCCTTTTTGTGTATTCAAGGTGAAGTTATTTAGGACTTAATAAGACTGTTTATGATTATGGTTGAATATGTATTTTGCACTCTACCTGATCACACAGTTAGAATGTTGGCCAGATGAATTTATTCTGTTTCTAACATTGTGTTCCATGTTATTCATTTTAATCGATGGCATCTTTGCATGAGTAAAAGTGAGCATGTGAAATTGTGAGTGTAAGTGTGTGTGTGTTTATAGTTGGTGTGTGTGTGAGAGAAATAGAGATTTTGTCTCTATGTCAGAAACATAGACCACAGTGCCATTTCCTGTCTGACAGAAGTTATGAAACGAACCAAAGTTTTAAGCGAGACTAAATGTGCAATTTCCTTTTAGTCCATTGACAGACTGAGGCTTTCTAAAGCACCACTTCTGTCTATGAAGGCTCTCTTACGGAACCGGGGCAAAGTGTTACAGCACAGTCAATACTCTGACAGTCTACTTTACATTACATTAGATAACATTAGATAAAGAATCATTAGATCAAACTCAAATGAAAAACTTTATTGGACCAGAACCCCTTGACAAGATTGCATTACACCCTTTAAGTGTGTGTGTGTGTGTGTGCCTGTGTGTCAGTGGTGGTGAGGTTTAGCCTGTATGTTGGTCCATCCCATTGTTGTACGCTACATAGATGAGTACATATGTCAGCATGATCAAGGTTGTGTCCACACAGACACAGTGATGTCTCACACTGGTGCTCGTCACAAAATAAAAGCCCACCGTTGTACCTTTGATGCTCACTAATATTACTGTGTGTTATTGGGTGTGTGGCTTAGCATCGGACAGTGTTTTACCCCTGATACATGGCTGTGCAGTGTGAAACCTCAACAATAGGCTCATCGTAGGTTACTGCACACTGTGAAAATGCAGTCCAGTCTGTTTTGTTCAGTGCTGGTTAATCTACTACGTCATCATAACACATCGTTTGGGACCTGCCACATCTATTCGTACGCAGTCACATCCCCTCTGGATGAACTTTCTCATAGGCACTCATCTAAGGTCAGTTTTATGTTTTCCCCCTCTAATGGGGTTAGGATTTGGTGAAGGTAAACTGACCCTAGATCTGTGCCTAAGGACAACTGCTTTGCCTGCCTGTGAGGATGAGACAAGGCCTGTCGTCCCCTATCACAGGTAAAAACGTGATTCACGTATGGTTCATTATGAGCCAAAACAGTAGGGAGAAATGCAACCAGTCTAGTTATTCTAGGGTTGGTATTCAGGGAGAAAATGTCCTTGTTCACTCTTATGTTATAGGTCCTGTGTATGGAATCTATTTTTTCCACTGTTCTTTCAGGCTAACACAGACCAAGACACTGGGACCTACACAGATTTACTGAAACCAAATCTTTTGGATTTTTATAACAAAACTCTGAGAAAAATTGAGGAAAAGTCTGAATCCAACTATGAAAGAGGTGAGTCCCTCAGTTACTTTCTCATTTAGCATACATGTACAACCAATTTAGTACACCAGTACAGCATCCCATTGAGATGTATATACAATAAGTTCTGCAATACATACATTTTGTATAAGTCCTGTTGCTACTGTAAGGTTCTGTATTTATTTTCTTAGTCAACCTTGTGTTCTGTTTCGTTGTGTTCTTGAACGTAGCCCTGCCTTTCATTTTTGTTAATTGATTTCACCTGTGTTCGTTTCTCACCTGGTCTCATCAGCTCCTTATTTAGTTCAGTTCATTCTGTTTGTGCCTTTGTGAGGTATTGTTCGTTTTGACTCTACTAAGCCTGTTCCTACCTCGTTTGTGAGAACCAGTTATAGCTTTCAGTCCTAGTTTTGTTTGCCTACCTGTGTTTGACCTGTGTTTGACCACTGCCTTTGACCACGATTCCTGCCTTCTGCGAAGGCGAAATAAACACCTGCCGCGCTCTGCGCATGAACTTTTTCTCTCTGAGTATTCATTACAGCTACAGGGCCGTTACTGTTTTACAGTCTGTTAATCAGATTGAACTCCATGGAAGGCATTGGTTTTAAAGGAGAATACAATGTTTTGGCACGTTCTGACCTTAATTCTTTTGTTATGTCTCTGTTTTAGTATGGTCAGGGCGTGAGTTGGCTGGGTAGTCTATGTTCGTTTTTCTATGTTGTGTTTTGAGTTTGGCCTGGTATGGTTCTCAATCAGAGGCAGGTGTCGTTAGTTGTCTCTGATTGAGAATCATACTTAGGTAGCCCTTTTCCACCTGTGTTTCGTGGGTGTTTATTTTCTGTTCTGTGTTTGTATTTCACCGTTCAGGACTGTTTACGTTTCGTTCTCGTGTTTGTTGTTTTTGTTTGAGTATTCGTTTTCATTAAAAGAGAATATGAATACTTACCACGCTGCACCTTGGGCCTCCTCTCTTTCTCCCAATGACGAACGTTACATGTTTTGAAGTTTAGTTGGTTGCCATGTTTACTAATGACATTAGAAAGTAATTGAAAACAACAAAAAAAAAAAAATCTCCCTTGCATACACTTCTCCTCTCTCATTCCCTCATAATGTTTTCTCTCGCCCTTCATCCTCCTTCACCTTCTTTCTCCCCCTCTACCGATCCATCACCCTCCCTCTCCTGTCTTTCTCTACCCTTTTCCTCCTCCACTCACTTTCTATCTCTCAGAGCTGAGAGTGCTGATTGTGTGGGGCCACAAATGTCTGTGAGGCACTCTGTTGGAAACACAATCCTGGGTAGAGAGGCCTTTCAAGCTGGGGGAATCACTGCCCAGTGTGAGAAGAGAGGTGGAGGAGTGAGAGGGAAGAAGCTCACTCTGGTCAAAGCTCCTGGCTGGTTGGAGGAAATATTGTTTAGGTGACACACCAGAGTTGGTTAAGAGAGAACTTATAAGCAGTACATCTCTTTGCCACCCTGGACCCCATGCTTTCATACTTGTGGTTGAGGCTGAGTGTCGGTTAACAGCAGCAAGCAGGAAGTCAGTAGAGGAACACCTGGAGCTTCTCAGTGAGAGAGTCTGGGGTTACACTATTGTGCTGTTCGCCTATGGGGAAGGTCTGGGAGACACAACAACCATTGAGCAGCACATTATTGTACTCATTGAGAGATGTGGGAGCAGGTACTACGTCTTTGACAGTAAAGGTAAAGCCACTGGCACTGAGGTCACAGAGCTGCTGGAGAAGATCGAGGAGATGGTGGCAGGGAACAATGGGAGCCACTTTTGGAGTTGAGGGTGCAGTGTTGCTGAACATTGAGGAGACGGGAAGGGGAGTGGTGGAGAGATCGGAAAGAAAGACGTCTGAAAACGCGAAAGGAAGAAACTAAATGCGCTTCTGAATGGTTGGTATATCTACTCAGGAGTGAATCACACATGTTAATAAATAAATGGTCAGAAGAGACAACATGAACCACTTAAATATGATAAATATGCTCCAAGCAACAATTCCTCCTGCATATACCCATTTATTATTCCTCCACAAAACTATAATACCTTTAATCATAATTCTACAGCTCCAATGATCTTGTAACATCTCTATTAGGATGTCCGCGAGGAGAGGGAGACTGGAGACACACTATAGTGGTCTTTACCTGGGGGGCATGTCTGGGAGACACAACTATTGAGCAGCACATTGAGAGCGAAGGGAAGGCCCTGCATTGGCTTATAGAGAAATGTGGGAACAGGTATCATGTCTTTGACAGTAAGGGTAAAGACACAGACGCTCAGGTCAAAGAGCTGCTGGAGAAGATAGAGGAGATGGTGGCAGGGAAACGTTTATTTTGCCTGAGCACTGAGATCCATAAACCAGTGGAGACAGGGATCATTTCACGGGCAGATGATGAAGCCACTGAGAAGATTTCACAACTTCTCAATCAGGAATGGGATCGGAGAAATTGGGAGATTTTGGAAATAGCAAAGACATCAACTCCACCAATTCTAAAGGGAAATAGGAGTATGCCTGAACCTTATAGACCTGACTGTGAGTAATCACTTTTCTCTCTCTCTTTACCCCAGCATGCTTTGTTCGAAGTTCTTCATTGTCATTGTTTTTCCTGAACAGTCAGTGGAGACAAGCCACCCCTGGAGAGCTCTGGACTGGGAGAGGGAGAAATCCCAATGGAAGATCCGAGGGAGGATCACGGTGTTAGCAGTAAGCAAACTTATACCAGAATATACATCCTTTCCTCAATTCCACCCTCCTCGCACTGTCTCCATTCAATGTAGCCTTGTGCATCTGTACCATAGAGATAGATAGAGGACTCATCTTTGTATCTGTGGCATTATAATGTCTGTGACAGCATGGGCAGCTTCATTGAGGCTTTATCCATTTTAAATTAGTCCATTTTCTTCTTCACGATTGCCTCATACCTACTGATGACCTGGTTGGGCTCCCTCCAATCGAGTCATCAGGAGGGATCAGCCAATGAAGTAGGAAGTCCCACCCAGTTGACTACCTTAAAATGGTGGAAGCCCTCAATGGTGCCTGGCATGCTGCCCATGTTAATACAGACTTTTGGCCACTAGAGGCCTCTATCTTTCTCTATGATCTGTTCTTATGTCTTTTTTTGCTTTGCATAGCAGGCGGTCAACAATTAGAAAGATTGCAGTCGATAGATCTGGAGGTGAGAGAACAGTGGAAGGAACTGCTGGAGAAGGAGTGGAGTCGGAGAGAGATAGCCAGTCAGCTGAATCTGCCATCTCATGGTGAGTGGCTGGTAACTTTGGATAATCTGCATCGGTTTTAAATTCACCGAAATGTTTCTGTCACAGAAATCTGTTCTCTAGCTACAGCCTCTCTATGGCTCTCTGATGCCTAAATAATAGCTTATTTATGCCGATACAGAGTAGAAGTATTCAATCAACGATTTACTGACATTTTGATATAAATGCATTTTTTATTGGGCAAAACAAATCTCAGACGCAATATTCGGACATGATCAGCAATGATTTCCCTGTTGTTGAAGTTATATTGTGCCACAGATAACATCTCCGAGCCAGACTCTGAAGAGCTGAAGAGATCCCGTCACAAAGTCTTAGCGTGGCTGAAGAGCTCTGGATATGGCACTGCCTCTACAACAAGTATGGACAGTATACACAGCAGTAAGACAGAGGACTTCGTGACAGATGTGGGCAACTAGTTCAGACGAGAAGAGAGAAACATCAGGTTATAATCTATAATCTAGTTTAGGAGTAAATCTGACTGGTATCTGCATTCAGATTTGCAGACGTAAACCAGGCAACAGAGGTGATGTTTCCGGTCATCTTGCCCTGGTAAAAAAGCAGTGGTTCACACTTTCAGTTTCACGGGAATGCTGCCATCAATCCACGGTTTCAGGTTTGGGAATGTTTTAATTGTTGTTATGGGAACGACATCTTCAATGCACTTTCTAATGAACTCGCTCACCGAATCAGCGTATTTGTCAATGTTGTTGTTTGATGCAATGCGGAACATATCCCAGTCCTGGTGATCGAAGCAGTATTGGAGCGTGGAATCAGATTGGTCGGACCAGCGTTGAACAGACCTGAGCGCGGGAGCTTCTTGTTTTAGCTTCTGTCTGTAGGCAGGGAGCAACAAAATGGAGTCGTGGTCAGCTTTTTCCGAAAGGAGGGCGGGGGAGGGCCTTATATGCATCGCGGAAGTTAGAATAGCAATGATCCAAGGTTTTACCAGCCCTGGTTGCGCAATCGATATGCTGATACAATTTAGGGAATTTTTCAGATTAGCCTTGTTAAAATCCCCAGCTACAATGAATGCAGCCTCAGGATATGTGGTTTCCAGTTTACATAGAGTCAAATAAAGTTTGTTCAGAGCCATCGATGTGTATGCTTGGGGGGAATATATACGGCTGTGATTATAATCGAAGAGAATTCCCTTGGTAGATAATGCGGTCCACATTTGATTGTGAGGAATTCTGAATCGGGTGAACAGAAGGACATGAGTTCCTGTATGTTGTTGTGACCACACCACGTCTCGTTAACCATAAGGCATACGCCCCCGCCCCTCTTCTTACCAGAAAGGTGTTTGTTTCTGTCTGCGCGATGCGTGAAGAAACCAGCTGGCTGCACCGATTCCGTTAGCGTCTCTCGAGTGAGCCATGTTTCCGTGAAGCAAAGAACGTTACAGTCTCTGATGTCCCTCTGGAATGCTACCCTTGCTCGGATTTCATCAACCTTGTTGTCAAGAGACTGGACATTGGAGAGAAGTATACTGGGGAGTGGTGCGCGATGTGCCCGTCTCCGGAGCCTGACCAGAAGACCGCTTCGTTTCCCTCTTTTACGACGTCGTTGTTTTGGGTCGCAGGCTGGGATCCATTCCGTTGTCCTGGGTGAAAGGCAGAACACAGGATCTGCTTCGGGAAAGTCATATTCCTGGTCGTACTGATGGTGAGTTGACGTTGCTCTTATATTCAGTAGTTCTTCCCGACTGTATGTAATGAAACCTAAGATGACCTGGGGTACCAATGTAAGAAATAACACGTAAAGAAACAAAAAACTGCATAGTTTTCTAGGAACGTGAAGCGAGGCGGCCATCTCTGTCGGCGCCGGAAGTTACAGTAGTTAATTTACAAACCGAGTACATATATTACCCATATTGCTGCCTTAAAACAATCTTTGATTATTGTCCTATGTATTACGTATTTTAACATGCACTACCGTAAACGTTTATTGTAAAAAAATATATATATAATTAAAACGCCTTTTAAGTCAATTTTTTTTCTATATAATTGGTAAAAAAATTAATTTAGCTACTAAATAAGGATTTAGATTTTTTTGAAATGGAGTCACTCAATATGTGAACGGTGTAGGCTACTGTAAGTCACTCTGGATAGTGTCTACTAGCAAACCACTAAATGTTGGTCTAAATATGAAATGTACAGCCTCTGCAGTCCCGGAGCACTGCAGTCCCGGAGCACCGCCGTCCCGGAGCAGTCCCGGAGCACCGCCGTCCCGGAGCAGTCCCGGAGCACCGCCGTCCCAGAGCAGTCCCGGGGCAGTCCCGGAGCAGTCCCGGAGCACCGCCGTCCCGGAGCACCTCCGTCCCAGAGCAATCCCGGAGCACCGCCGTCCCAGAGCAGTCCCGGAGCACCGCCGTCCCAGAGCAGTCCCAGAGCAGTCCCGGAGCACCGCCGCAACTAGTTATATTTTACAGCAAAGGCTGCAGCAGAAGCTAACTCCTAATGTCGGCGCACACGCCTTTGTGCGATTGGCTGGGGAAGATTGCGTGTGGGAGATTGTCTGGGAATCCTGCAGTCCTGGCTCACACACAACCCTTCTGCCCATAGAGAACCACAGATCTGCAGGACAGCCTATATAGAGAAACATCAGAGACCTGTAAAAGGTTGTCAGGGGCAACGATTGGATATTAACTGGGCCCATTTATCCAGCTTGGTGTAAAATTGGCGAACACCAGTTGAGTTTGCTGGTAGGCTGCGCATCTCACATTATGCAGTATGTATTTGATAATTTATTATGGATAGTCCTATGGGTTCATAGCCTAGCCTACCTGATGGTGGACAGTAATGTACTGGCCTCCTGCTGGCTGTTGAATGGGCTGAGTATCATTCACTACACTGGAGCCTAGGTTCCTTTCAAGTAAAGCAATAGGCTATACTATAACTCACTCCAATGGTCTACAGAGAGTATCTAACCAATGTTATGGAGTCAGACTTGAAAGGAGAAACCGCTAAGACACAACTAGCTGCAGGTCTCCAGAGCGCCTGGTCAGTCCTTCAGGCTGTGACAAGGCACGTTTAGATTACACTGTTTACAATAAAAAATAGAACGTGTGTGTGCCTGTTTGCAGACATGTGGATATGTGTGTATGCACGCTGCACCTGTTTGTCAATGGTGGTGATGTTTAGCCTGTATGTTGGTCCATCCCATTGTTGTACGCTACATAGATGAGTACATATGTCAGCATGATCAAGGTTGTGTCCACACAGACACAGTGATGTCTCACACTGGTGCTCGTCACAAAATAAAAGCCCACCGTTGTACCTTTGATGCTCACTAATATTACTGTGTGTTATTGGGTGTGTGGCTTAGCATCGGACAGTGTTTTACCCCTGATACATGGCTGTGCCGTGTGAAACCTCAACAATAGGCTCATCGTAGGTTACTGTACACTGTGAAAATGCAGTCCAGTCTGTTTTGTTCAGTGCTGGTTAATCTACTACGTCATCATAACACATCGTTTGGGACCTGCCACATCTATTCGTACGCAGTCACATCCCCTCTGGATGAACTTTCTCATAGGCACTCATCTAAGGTCAGCTTTATGTTTTCCCCCTCTAATGGGGTTAGGATTTGGTGAAGGTAAACTGACCCTAGATCTGTGCCTAAGGACAACTGCTTTGCCTGCCTGTGAGGATGAGACAAGGCCTATGACAGGTAAAAACATGATTCACATATGGTTGATTATGAGCCAGGGTTTACTCCTGATACATGGCTGTGCCATGTGCAACCACAACAAATAGTCTCATCATAGGTTACTGTACACTGTGTGCTCTTAGAGTAAAAATGCAGTCCCAGACATGCTTTCTTACCTTATCAGGACCACAATGTTCTGACAAGTCACCAGAATGTCCTGACAAGGTAGGAAAACAAGAACAATTTGGACTTTTTTCTTGTCCCGAATTTGTTAAAACGTTATTTTAGACTTAGGTTTAGGGGATAAAGTTTAAAGGGAGACTTCAACGCTAGACACTATTTAAGGTGTTTTTTTCCAGTCTCCCTGCATAATTATGAGTGACGAGGTGTTTCAGACATAACTATGCACATGTTTGCGCCGGGAGCGTTCGACCAATGACGTCATTCATAATGATTACATTTTTTGCTATTATTGTGGCCTTTGTGTTTCGGCGATTGCGCAATCACGCTACCAGCGAGTAGATATGGCTTGTCTCGACGATGTTCTCATCTTATCAGACCAGCCAGACCAGGAGGGCACAGTGACAAACGAGTAAGTTGTTTTGCTGTTGCTAACTAGCAATATAAGCTCTCGTATAACTTTATGATCGATTCGGCCGTAACTCTGGCTTGCTAGTACCACTACAAGCAAAGCTAACCAAGTTGGGCCATCTGTCTTTGTTCGCTATACACAAAATGTAATGCAGTCTGCTGCTATAGCTAGCTAGCCTAGCTAGCCTCAGTGTATCTTATTAGGAGCAAAACTGGAGAAGTGTTTTGATGATGATGATGAAGAGTAAAGGAATGACTTTGGCTTTATGACTTATATTAGTCTTTGAGTAACTCTACCTGTGTGTTGTAGCTAGCTAGCTAACGTCTGTGAGATGTGTACTTTTCTGCATTGTGCTGCTACAGAAGGAATCCAAACAGCACACAACAATTGCCCGTGAAAGTTGAATATCATTTTTGTCATTCTCTTCAAGACAATATCGCTCAGTGGCCTACAGACTCTTTGTTTGTTTTTTTACATGGGGAGAAGCTATGCACAGGATACCGAATCCCCTTGCTTGCGTGTGTTGTTGGGGCCCTTCATGCAATTCATCCCTCACACGATGGACAGTATGTTGGATACAAATAAGTGGAGATGTGAAAGGTCCATAACAACAATCTCCACTTGTATCAAAGTGACTCCGAACACCTCGCTGCACCCGCCCAACACATATGAAAATATTCCCTTTGTCGAACTGTAGTATTTATTATTACTGTATATACTATATGTCATACATTGCCATAACTGTTCCTGCATACTGCTGTGTAAACTCACCTCGGTCTCCAGACCAAATAAACGTTGTCTTGGAAACAAGCCAAGTCTACTTATTTGCTTCATTGACAAGACTAATCTACTGTTTTATTGAAACATGTTTACCTGCCAACAAATGAAAGTTGAAATGATACATCAACTCCCTGCATCATTTATTTTTAGCAGTAAGTTTGTAGCTAGATACATTAAATGTACTCGGCCTTAAATGGGATTTGAACTAATAACCCTTTGTTCGTTACAACCTGTAGTGTCTTGTTACAGTGCACCTACAGCACCAGATCTGTAAGCATAAAAGAGATATGGCCACAGATTTATTGGCAAGAATGCATTTCTGCACTTTGCTAAAACCTACTCAGAATCAAGTAAATAATTGAACAATTATCACCACCAATGTTCAAGGACACTTGATGTAGAGCAAACGATAAGTATTTGGGGATTTGAAACGGCAACTTCTCGGGTGGGAGTGGATCAATGTTTCTGCAGTGCCACCAGGTTCATACCTTTTGTTTGGAACATATATTAACACACTCTCAAAAAATAAAAGTATGGTTAGGGTACAGTGTTGATCCCCAGTGTACAAAAAGGTCAAAGGTACACTTTACAGGTACACAAACTCACATGGTACAGTTCGGTACCTTGTAGGTATGAGAGATTTTTCTACCAAATATTTTTAATATAAGGTACGATCATCACTCCATTTTAAAATATAGGTGTGAACAATGTACTGGTTAGAGCTCATTAGCATGTTTGGGGGAATGGTTAAATATATGTTTATTTGTGCCAAATATATGTTTGGGGGAATGGTTAAATATATGTATATTTGTGCCAAATATATGTTTGGGGGAATGGTTAAATACACTGCTCAAAAAAATAAAAGGAACACTTACACTTTCACTTCTGTGAAATCAAACTGTCCACTTAGGAAGCAACACAATTGCAATTGTAAATGAGAACTTGTTCTCAACTTGCCTACCTGGTTAAATAAAGGTAAAATAAATAAACACTGATTGACAATAAATTTCACATGCTGTTGTGCAAATGGCATAGACAACAGGTGGAAATTATAGGCATTTAGCAAGACACCCCCAATAAAGGAGTGGTTCTGCAGGTGGGGACCACAGACCACTTCTCAGTTCCTATGCTTCCTGGCTGATGTTTTGGTCCCTTTTGAATGCTGGCGGTGCTTTCACTCTAGTGGTAGCATGAGATGGAGTCTACAACCCACACAAGTAGCTCAGGTAGTGCAGCTCATCCAGGATGGCACATCAATGTGAGCTGTGGCAAGAAGGTTTGCTGTGTCTGTCAGCGTAGTGTCCAGAGCGTGGAGGCACTACCAGGAGACAGGCCAGTACATCAGGAGACGTGGAGGAGGCTATAGGAGGGCAACAACCCAGCAGCAGGACCGCTACCTCCGCCTTTCTGCAAGGAGGAGCAGGAGGAGCACTGCCAGAGCCCTTCAAAAAGACCTCCAGCAGGCCACAAATGTGCATGTGTCTGCTCAAACGGTCAGAAACAGACTCCATCAGGGTGGTATGAGGGCCCATCGTCCACAGGTGGGGGTTGTGCTTACAGCCCAACACCGTGCAGGACGTTTGGCATTTGCCAGAGAACACCAAGATTGGCAAATTCGCCACTGGCGCCCTGTGCTCTTCACAGATGAAAGCAGATTCACACTGAGCATATGTGACAGACGTGACAGAGTCTGGAGATGCCGTGGAGAACGTTCTGCTGCCTGCAACATCCTCCAGCATGACCGGTTTGGCGGTGGGTCAGTCATGGTGTGGGTTGGCATTTCTTTGGGGGGCCGCACAGCCCTCCATGTGCTCGCCAGAGGTAGCCTGACTGCCATTAGGTACCGAGATGAGATCCTCAGACCCCTTGTGAGACCATATGCTGGTGCGGTTGGCCCTGGGTTCCTCCTAATGCAAGACAATGCTAGAGCTCATGTGGCTGGAGTGTGTCAGCAGTTCCTGCAAGAGGAAGGGATTGATGCTATGGACTGGCTCGCCCGTTACCCAGACATGAATCCAATTGAGCACATCTGGGACATCATGTCTCGCTCCATCCACCAACGCCACGTTGTACCAAAGACTGTCCAGGAGTTGGCGGATGCTTTAGTCCAGGTCTGGGAGGAGATCTCTCAGGAGACCATCCGCCACCTCATCAGGAGCATGTAGCATTGTAGGGAGGTCATACAGGCACGTGGAGGCCACACACACTACTGAGCCTCATTTTGACTTGTTTTAAGGACATTACATCAAAGTTGGATCAGCCTGTAGTGTGGTTTTCCACTTTAATGTTGAGTGTGACTCCAAAACCAGATCTCCATGGGTTGATACATTTGATTTCCACTGATAATTTTTGTGTGATTATGTTGTCAGCACATTCAACTATGTAAAGAAAAAAGTATTTAATAACAGTATTTCATTCATTCAGATCTAGGATGTGGTATTTTAGTGTTGCCTTTATTTTTTTGAGCAGTGTATATATTTATTTGTGCCAACCGTAAGAGGAAGTGTTGGAGCAGTTTAAGTCTTTGATGGTTATGCCAATATAAGTTGAGAAATTCCTTTAACACGGCTCTACAAATGTTGTAAGTGATGAGCTGCACTGAAAAGAGGTTATTGTGCAATTTCCAGTAACTTAATGGAAATTTGTTGCCGTGAGTTTGTCCATTTTTAACTCCACATGACTTATCTGTAAATGATTGTAAAAGTCAAAACTACTTACTGGCAAAACATTGCCAGTAACTTACAAGACACTTGCTGCCACTAGCAATCCTTGCCGGTAGCCCACTTTGCATTCACTGACATTTCTGTTGACAATATGTGACCCGTTTCAGGAAACTAGGCGTATGTCACGACTTCACAGGAGATCTGTTTGAACGTAAAACAAAAAGAAATACCTTCTCGACATGTGAACTTTCATGTGCCTTAATAACAACTTGTATGCCATCAGTAAATAAGAATAACATTGTTAAATTACGAGCCTTGTTGGTTAAGCCACAGAAAAAGTGAGCAACCTTCTCACTAGCCATGATTGGCTGATATAATGAGTGTGCTGGATATGCCGAGAGAGAAGTTTGGATTGGTCTGCCATATTGAAGGCGTCTGTCTATTTGAGCTCGTCAGTCTGTGTTGGTAATCCTGTCGAACACAGATTTTAAAAATATATATTGTGTAGTGGAGCTGCATAAGTGTTGCTCTCCATTTTCTGGAGGATGAAGTTTTTGAACCAGTGGAATTAGAGTATGGTAGCTAAAGAGATGGAGAAAACACCAGTCTCCGGGTTACATCTTCAAACTAATGGTAACCGTGGTATGGAATTCCTGACAGGAATGCATGTTGATGTGTTCAGGTAAGATAGTCTAGCATTAGCTAGCTACATTTTCAGATATTACACATTTCTAATTTTGACAGAAATTTGCTTCGTTTCAAGCTAAAGTGTACAGTTAGCTAACTAGTAACGTTAGCTGGCTGGCTCCATAGCTGACGTTATTATTTGTTTCCCAGAGCCATTTGCTTTTCTAGTTAGAGCCTAATGTTAGCTAGCCACTTTGTTCACTGTTGTTTAACTAGCTAACGTTAGCTGGCTGGCTCATTAGCTAACATTACGTGATATGTGTTATCATAAAGACAGTTTACCTAGCTAGGTTCATTGTTTAGCTAGCTAGCTATATGTCTTAAAAACTTCTTAGGGCTGAGATCCCGTTAATGGGATCAATATGACAACAACCAATGAAAGTGCAGGGTGCCAAATTCAAAACAACAGAAATCTCATAATTAAAACTCCTCAAACATACAAGTATTTTATACCATTTTAAAGGTAATCTTGTTGTTAATCCCACCACAGTCCGATTTCAAAAAGGCTTTGCAGCGAAAGCACCACAAACGATTATGTTAGGTCACCACAAAGTCACAGAAAAACTCACTTTCCCATTGTTCCTCAAATGCAGTGTATGATATACCATTTTGTACCTCTGGCTTTGATCAACACATTGTACGCTAGTGGCACCTGCTGGTCAGAAGAATTTAGAACAGCCAAATTATTAGAGACAACACCGCACACGCCGTGTCCTTTTTGTCTTCTACCAAACCAATACCAAACCAATACCAAACCAATCAGGTGGTTGTTCGACAAAATGAAGCTTCGGACGCCATTGATCACGTGCTTCTGATGCAAGCATCGGCACACTGCTTCGAAGTGAACTGCTTAGCGATTTTGACGCATGTCTCGGAGCTCCAGTATCAAACGTAACATCACTACTTTTTGGTCTCCCATGAGCGGGAATGTCATCCCAGTTAATATGCTCTGTTGAATTTTGTTCACAAACATTAACTGTGTATATTGTCAGTTAACAAGGCTGACATACTGTAAGTGCATGTGATGACAAAGAGCCATGCAATGTTTAATTCAAATTTAGTCACCATGTTACTGTAATACTCACTGACCTACGTACCAGACCGTCGGGTCAGTGAGTGTGACAGATTAGCTACAGTAAATTACTGTGAATTTTATAATAAACTACTTGCAACTAGTTGATAGTAAATTATTAATCGTATTATATTTCAGTCTTATGTGATGTATATGAAGGTTAACAGTGGGATGCACACTCAAAATTGAATACAATTCAACTCTATATCCAACATGGTACAGGCCTCTTCTTTTTTTTGAGCACATAACTATGTGAGTGAGGTGAAGACTTTTGCTTCAAAGTAGATTTGTTTAAGACTGCCAAGAGTCACTCTGTGTGACTCTGATTTAGCCCACTGCAATAAAAGGTTAACAGTGCCGCTCTTGAGTGTCACAAGTTCTTATAAAATTGCAAAACTGATAGTGTCAAAAGAGGCACTCAACTTTCAACAACATAACGATAAACCAGTTAAACTGGTACAAAATGTCCACTGACGGTTGGCACAAATACAACATATTTTAGACAATGCCCCCAAATACGCAGCACATTGCCCCCACCTACATTTAAAAGTGCAGTAATGATTGCACCTAATCCTGTGTTCGTAACCAAGTGGGAAGTGGGAATTTAACTCATACGACTGGGAAAAATCAACTTGAACGGCCCTCCAAATGGTAATTACTAGTAGAAAATGTGTCTATCATTCCTGAGCTCTGACTTCTCCCACATGGTGATCACTGACATCCCCATACAAAGGAAATGATCTTGATAACAGCATTTTTGGCAGTTACAAAGTATTCACATAGGTTACATTTTTCCACATTTTCTTGTGTTACAGCCTGAATTTAAAATATATTAAATTGAAATTATTGGTCATCTTACACACAATACCCCACAGTCTAAATATGTTTTAGAAATGTTTACAAATGAATACAAAATGAAAAGCTGAAATGTCTTAATTCAGTAAGTATTCAACCCCTTTGTTATTGAATTGAATACGTTCATGAGCTAATTTGTTTTTAACAAGTCGCATAATAAGTTGCATGGACCAACTCTGTGTGCAATAACTACCTCATATACATAACTACCTCATATACAATTATCTGTAAGGTCCCTTACTTAGTCAAGCAGTACATTTCAAACAGATTCAGCCACAAAGACCAGGGAGGTTTTCTAATGCCTCGCAAAAAAGGGCACCTATTGGTAAATGGTTTAAAACAATTAAAGCAGACAAGTATCCTTTTGAGCATAGTGAAGTTATTAATTACACGTTGGATGGTGTATCAATACACCCAGTCACTACAACGATACATGTGTCCTTTACCCAAAAATAAGTAAGTGGAAAGGAATGGAAACCAGGTGTGTATGATCAAGACAAAACAAAACCGTTGCCATAGAGGAAGGAAACAGCTCAGGGATATCACCATAAGGCCAATGGTGACTGTAAAACAGTTACAGAGTTAAATGGCTGTGATAGGAGAAAACTTAGGATGGATCAACAACATTGTAGTTACTGTTAAGATATTTTATCAAGGTTTAAGATAAATGATTCAATAATTCTACCCAGAAACTTAACCATTAGGATTAGAGGTTATATTGCATGGACGAGGGGAAATTGGAAATGATAACCATTGGGGAAGAGAGGAATGCATGTGTGTGTGTCTAAAGTAAGCAAAGAGGATCCTTAACCTATGTTTGAACCGACTCAGCTATAACTCTGTGGCGATAAAATAACAGCGAGAGCCCCTCCAGGGTTTCCGTATCTGGGGGGGGGTCTGGAACTGTCTGCTAAGTGGTAATAAACTATAGTGAGGCTTCAGGAGTTAATCCAGATATAGTGTGTCATATAGTGTGCTAGTGAGTTGGAATGAACTTTTGAAGCTGCTTTGTCCTGGTTGGTGAGGGGGAGGGACATTTTTAAACCTATGACATCATATGTAATATATAAACTGATGTACATGGTACTATGAGCAGCGCTCTCGAGAATAAATGCTATTGGCAAATTTTGGTAGACTGTCTATTTTATGCAAATAAGGATCTTACAAATTCTTAGAAATGGACAGAGTGATTTTAATGGAATTGGTTAATGAACACATATAGGAATTGTTATATTCCTTTAACAGTTACTCAACAATACTAACCTAACTGACAGAGTGAAAAGATGGACACCTGTACAGAATAAAAAATATTCCAAATCATGTTTTAATAAAGTATTAAAACAGTAATGTTATAAAAAATGTGTCAAAGCAATTAGCCTTTTGTCCTGAATACAAAGTGTGATGTTTGGGGCAAATCCAATACAAAACATGAATGAGTACCACTCTCCATGTATTAAAGCATAGTGGTGGCTGCATCATGTTATGGGTATGTTTGTAATCATTAAGGACTGGGGAGTTCTTCAGGATAAAAAAAACGGTGCTAAGCACAGGCAAAAGCCTAGAGGACAACCTGGTTCAGTCTGCTTTCCACCAGACACTGGGAGATCAATTCCCCTTTCAGCTGGACAACAACCTAAAACACAAGGCCAAATCTACTCTGAAGTTGCTAGCAAGAAGACAGTGAATTTTCCAGAGTGGCCGAGTTAAAGGTCTGACAAAAATGAGCTTGAAAATCTATTGCAAGACTTGAAAATGGTTGTCTAGCAATGATCACCAACCAATTTGACAGAGCTTGAATGATTTAAAAAAGAATAATGATAACTGCTCTTCTTGAGGATGTAACAATAGAAGTAGCCGATTATCTACGTGGATACAGAAAAGACTATACAAAAGAGGAATTGTAGCATGTATTTCAACAACTGTTGTGTGTGTGTGTGTGTGTGTGTGTGTGTGTGTGTGTGTGTGTGTGTGTGTGTGAACAATGGTGAATATGAATATGTGGAGGAAAATGAGTACGTATATGTTGAATGAGAATGGATGAGTAAGTCGATGTATGGATAGGTGTAAATGTGTCTGAGAAAAAGGGATGGTGCATAGGAAAAGACATGGGGACAAACTTCAATTGGGTGAATAAGGGTTGGCAAGGAAGGGAGGTTGTGACAACCTTAGCTTCGGTGGGAAAAGGGTGGTTAAGGATGGCAGGGTGGGACAAGCTTGGCTTGGGGGGGTAAAGGGGAAGGAAAGCTGGGAGCGGGAGGTGGAGATGGACAAGCTTGTAGTTTGGGAAAGAGGGAAGGAAGTAAGGATTTATCTATACTACAATGTAATTGAATTTATTTTTGTGTCTTGCAAACCAGCTGTAAAATAAATAATAGTTCTGGACAAATTAAGAAGTCAAATAATAATTATTCCTTGTTTGTGATTATATTTCAGATCCAATTGTGGTTGTTAGCGAGAGTGGAGATGGGCTCTATTAAAGGGATCAGGGCAGGGGAGCTTGGAGGGAATCAGACACTCCCTTGAAGTGGGTGTGGTGCCTCCACTCATCTCACGTAGGTCTCTTGGTGGACCCACTCTCCCCAAGTAGAGCCCCATCAACCATTATACTTTATTTTAATTCACAAGGTATTACAAACTGACCACAGTATTTAAGTGGCAGTCTTTCTCCAATGTGTTTACAATGACATCATCCACAGATTTCTGGCATGTTAGGAGAGGAGTTGGCGCTTTAAAGCCCTAAAAAGGAACAGCACCTCAAAGTACAAAGAAGTAGTTGCTGTATGTTTTATGTTCCTACATGTTCACACCTTTTAAATACTCTATGTAATGTATGTAATACATTTGTATTCATACTCTGACTCCCATATCCATGAGATGTCCACAGCCTTCATTTGACATGACTGCTCAAATGTTTTATCTGGTTCTTCAATGACAGACGGAACAGACAAGGTTAACTTTGATTCTGTACAAGTAGAGGCCAGCAACTTCAACTTATTACATGGAATGTGCACAGGTTCTTGAACATTTAAATAGATTGTCAGCAGATGGGGGTTTTTCTGCAAGTGTTACACATTTTTTTAAATAATGCAATATTTAATAATATTTAATAATGCAATATTTAAAGAGAAGTTGGGTTGGAGAGATCTATGCTGCCACCTAACAGTGGTACCAGCAGAGGTGTAGGCATCCTGATGAATAAGAATACACACTTTTCCCTTATATCCGAGCATACGGACCAAGAAGGACGTTTCCAAATGTTTTATTGTATGTTACATTGGGAAAAATACACATTGATTTCATTGTGTATCCCCCCAGGGGCAAACCTGGTGTTTTAGATATAATTCAAGCTATTTTAGATCAAACCCAGACAGGAAGCATTATTTCAGCAAGTGACCTGAATCAATAATTCAGCAAGTTAGACAGACATCGCAATAAAAAGGGGAAATTCAAGGAACCTTCAAAGAGGCTGAAAAAATAACTCTTTACAAATATTTTTCTCAAAGTAAGAAAAGCTATTTAAGAATTGACTCCATTTTATTTCCATAAATACACTCAACAATATACTGTACTGGGTTCTAAAATCCACGATGTAGTGATATCGGATCATTCTCCTGTATCATGCTTAACTACACCAACAGGAAATACACTCAACAATATACTGTACTGGGTTCTAAAATCCACGATGTAGTGATATCGGATCATTCTCCTGTATCATGCTTAACTACAGCAACAGGAAATACACTCAACAATATACTGTACTGGGTTCTAAAATCCACGATGTAGTGATATCGGATCATTCTCCTGTATCATGCTTAACTACAGCAACAGGAAATACACTCAACAATATACTGTACTGGGTTCTAAAATCCACGATGTAGTGATATCGGATCATTCTCCTGTATCATGCTTAACTACAGCAACAGGAAATACACTCAACAATATACTGTACTGGGTTCTAAAATCCACGATGTAGTGATATCGGATCATTCTCCTGTATCATGCTTAACTACACCAACAGGAAATACACTTAGTGACAGAATATGCAGAATGAACAGAGATCATTTTCAACATCCGAAATGTATTAAAATATGAAAATGAAAAACTAAAGACCATTATCATTACAAGAGGACAGATGACAGAGAAAAGCCAACCACCGAACATTATTTGGGATGCTTTAAAGGCATACATTATGGGAAGGATAATCTCATACTCTGAAAGAGTTAGACATTTTAATTAAATGAAAATACATCACTATTTTAGAAAAAGACCCCAAAAATATTTAGAACGTAAATTATAAAATACAATTTCTGAACTTAAGCAGGAATATGATGTTTTTTTCTTTTGAAGAGAACAACTACAGGTTAAACTTAAATAAAGCATACTATTTAATGGCAAATAAACCTGGTAAACAAATCGCAGCCCTCAAAAAACGAATACATGCAAACCAGTTCTAATTTTAAAAGATAAGGATACAAATGCTTTATTAGAAACAACAACACTATTAATAACAATTTTAAAAGCTTCTATGAAAATCTATATAAATACAAATTAAATAAGAGTTGGATTGATCCTACAGCCTTCTTACACTCACTAACCCTGAAGCAGATAATCACTCAAAATGAAATCACTCAAAAAGATGGGAAATGCCACATGTGATGTGTTCCAAAAACACATGGTATCACATGATTTCACATCTGGAAATGTCACATGTGAAAAAAGGGGAAGCTGGTGAAATCCTTAAACCAAACTGTTTTGCTGTGGAACTAAATATTAAATCAACGCATTTACTGAAATATGTGTTTGCTTAATGGAAAATAAAATACATTTTCTGCTTTTTTCCCCCCATGCTCCCCCCTTGATAAAATAACTTGTATGATATGGTTGGTATTGTTAGTATTTATCAGCTGGTAAATAAAGGTGGTGTAATTTGTCTACTTAAGTGCTCGATGCTACATTTAAAAAATAAATATTTATTGAGCAAACTACACTGTATCTCAGAGGCAATATCCTGACATGGTCTGCTTGGAAGACTACCATGTTATGCTGAAACGGCAACAGACGCTTACGTACAGCTCTGGACATTCAGAATATGGCACCAGCTCAGGTATATGGAGCAGGAACTCAAAAGACTTTGATATAGTTATGGAGAACTAGCTCAGATGATGAGGAATGTTTATTTATATCAGAACTTTTGAAATGTTTCAAATATTTGTAAAAACGTATTTACAGTAGATGATCATGTATTATCAGTTACACATGCTGTATGCTGCTTTACAAACCCCATCTTTGATTCATGACCTATGCATTATGTAAACAATTCTAGCATGTACTGTCCATAACAAACTGTTTATTATAAGATCATTCTAAGATTATTTATACAATAATTGAAAAAAGATTCTGACCCAACAGTGGAGTCACTCAGTGTGTGAACAGAGTAAACTACTGTAAGTCACTCTGGTTATTGTCTACTACTACATTATTAAATGTGGGACTATGTAAAAAGTATAGCTTTGTGCAGTCCTGGCTCACAAACATGTAAAATACACAGTCATAAAAAACAAACATATGCATCAGTAATAAGGTCCTCAATCAGCTTTCTGAATTGCCCTAGAGCAGGGTTGGGGGACGTCCGGCATCCGGGCCGTATACGGCCTACTAGATCGTTTGATCAGGCCCAAATTCATAAACAATCTCTAGATGTCGTTTTTCCACAAAAATACAATTAAAAAAAATCTACCAGACAGCTCCCAGACAGCTCTTCATCATTGAGCACCTGTACATCAGAAAAATGGCTACCGTAAAGAAAAGAAAAGTAGATGCGGAGTGTCGCGTTTTCCAAGACAAATGGACAAATTCATATTTAACCTGTATGCCTAGTTTTATGGGGATGCACTTGCAGTAATGAAAAAGGCTTATTTGGAGAGTCATTACAGCTCGAAACATGCTAAACTGAATGAGTTGCGAGGACAACTTCGTGTGGATAAAGACATTGCTCTTCAGCGGGGTTTGGGTGCCCAACAAGCCGCCTTTACGAAACCTTGTTTGGATTGGGAAAATGTTATGCAAGCAAGTTTTGTGGTGAGGGAGCTTAATCGCAAAGAAACTGAAGCCTCATTCAGAAGAAGAATTTGTAAAAGAGTTTTTCCTTGCCACTGCAGATTTGCTAGCACCAGACAAAGTTAAATTGTTCCAAACTGTCCGTTTGTCTCGAAGAATCGTCACGGAGCGGATAACTGACATAAGACATAAGATATCGGAAAAACATTTATGGACTCTAGTCTTTAAACTTTTAAGGAAATTTCTAGTTTTTCTCTTTGGCATGTGATGAAACAACTGACATAACAAATACTGGCCAATTTGCCATTTTGAGTTTGACACCAGGGAGGAATTGCTGTCTTTGGAAGCCATGCATGGCACCACCAGAGGACTTGTTTGAGAGACTTGTCTCGGCTATGAGCAAATTTGAGCTACGGTTTGAAAAATGTAAGTGGCCTTACTACAGATGGAGCGCCAGCCATGGTTGGCTCGAAAAAGGGGTTAACCTCATTAGGGAAGAAATAAATGAGTCGTCTCAGTCTTGATCCAAGTGATTTAATTGTATGCAACTGCATCATACATCAAGAAAGTCTGTGTGCACAGTCCCTGAAGCCGAACAACGTAATGGCAACTGTAGTGTCGACCATCCATTTTATCAAAAGCAAACGGCCGAACAACCGCCAGTTTAAGGAGCGAGAGTGATCTGGTTTACCACTGTGAGGTGCGATGGTTGAGCCTTGGAAACATGCTCGCGCGGTTTTACGGACGATGTATAGTATGAGGATGAAGTTAAACAATTCATGGAGATGAAGGGGAAACCTGTCGTGGAACTGAGTGATGACAAGTGGATGTGTGATTTGGCCTCCATGGTGGACATAACCAAGTATCTGTCTAACTTGAACGTCAAGCTCCAAGGGCCGAACCAGCTTCTCAGCGATCTGCTGTCAAACGTGAAATCGTTCGAAGCGAAATTAAAGCTATGACAAGTCCAACTGGAAAGGGGTTGGGGTCCTACTCTGCAAGGACAAGAGCCTGAGATTATGTCGGAATATACCGGTGAGTGTGGAAAGCTCACGAAGGCATTTTGGGAGTGGTTTAAGGATTTGAAAGTAAACAACTGGATTTGAACATATTTGCAACCCCGTTTAACGTGGAACCAGCGGATGTGACGGATGGCCTACAACACAAAGTCATTGAGCTGCAAAGCAATGACGAGCTCAACACCAGGTACAACAACCTCCCTCTCCTTGAGTTCTACAAAATGTACGTTAGTGCTGAGCATTTTCCTGTTCTGAGGAGACATGCACTTAAATTTGCATCTGAGTTTGGGACGACCTACTGCTGTGAGCAGTTCTTTTCCAAACGGACTCTTGCAAAGACTCGATTCAGCTCAAGACTGACTGACACGAACCTGGAAAACCAGCTGCGAGTAGCATCATCTTCAACGCCAGCTGACATCAAACGCCTCGTCAAAGATAAGCAGTTTCAGCCATCGCATTAGAGGTGAGTTTGAATGCATCCAGTGGGGCAAAAAAAGTATTTAGTCAGCCATCAATTTTGCAAGTTCTCCCACTTAAAAAGATGAGAGAGGCCTGTAATTTTCATCATAGGTACACCTCAACTATGACAGACAATAGGAGAAAAAAAATCAAGAAAATCACATTGTAGGATTTTTTGTGAATTTATTTGCAAATTATGGTGGAAAATTTGGTCAATAATAAATTTGGTCAATAACAAAAGTTTATCTCAATACTTTCTGTACATGGCGAGAATCACTCTGAGAGCCATCAGGTGACCACTTACACAATGTAGCCGCTTACGGGTATTCTTCAACTTAAATGCGTAAAACTACGTCACAATGCTGTAGACACCTTGGGGAATACATAGAAAAAGTAATCTGGTTGATAGCCCATTCACTGCTCAATAGGGACGCATTGGAACGCAGAGCTTTCATATGAGGCACTTCCAGATCAGATTTTTCTCAGGCTTTCGCCTGTAATACCAGTTCTGTTATACTCACAGACAATATTTGTACAGTTTTGGAAACTTTAAAGTGTTTTCTATCCTAAGCTGTCAATTATATGCATATTCTAGCATCTTGTCCTGACAAAATATCCCATTTACTTTGGGAACGTTATTTTTTACAAAAATGAAAATACTGCCCCCTAGTCACAAGTTAAAGAAGAAGTTACATGTCTGTGAGAGCCAGAAACCTTGCTTGTTTGTAGGTTACCAAATACTTATTTTCCACCATAATTTGCAAATAAATTCATTAAAAATCCTACATTGTGATTTTCTGGATTTTCTTTCTCATTTTGTCTGTCATAGTTGAAGTGTACCTATGATGAAAATTACAGGCCTCTCTCATCTTTTTAAGTGGGAGAACTTGCACAATTGGTGGCTGACTAAATAATTATTTGCCCCACTGTACACACATAATTTTCCTGCCTCATGATGCCATCTATTTTGTGAAGTGCACCAGTCCCTCCTGCAGCAAAGCACCCCCACTACATGATGCTGCCACCCCCGTGCTTCACGGTTGGGATGGTGTTCTTCAGCTTGCAAGCGTCCCCCTTTTTCCTCCAAACATAACGATGGTCATTATGGCAAAACAGTTCTATTTTTGTTTCATCAGACCAGAGTACCAGAGGATTCTCCAAGAAGTATGATCTTTGTCCCCATGTGCAGTTGCAAACCATAGTATGGCTATTTTTATGGCAATTTTGGAGCAGTGGCTTCTTCCATGTTGAGCGACCTTTCAGGTTATTTTCATGTAGGACTCGTTTTACTGTGATATAGATACTTTTGTACTGGTTTCCAACAGTATCTTCATAAGGTCCTTTGCTGTTGTTCTGGGATTGATTTGCACTTTTCTCACCAAAGTACGTTCATCTCTAGGAGACAGAATGCATCTCCTTCCAGAGCGGTATGATGGCTGCGTGGTCCCATGGTGTTTATACTTGCGTACTATTGTTTGTACAGATGAACATGGTACCTTCAGGCGTTTGGAAATTGCTCCCAATGATGAACCAGACTTGTGGAGGTCTACATTTTTTTTTCTGAAGTCTTGGCTGATTTCTTTTGATTTTCCCATGATGTCAAGCCAAGAGGCACTGAGTTTGAAGGTAGGCCTTGAAATACATCCACAGGTACACCTCAAATTGACTCAAATGATGTCAATTAGCCTATCAGAAGCTTCTAAAGCCATGACTTAATTTTGGGGAATTTTCCATGATGTTTAAAGGCACAGTCAACTTAGTGTATGTAAACTTCTGCCCCACTGGAATTGTGATACAGTGAGTTAGAAGTTAAATAATCTGTCTGTAAACAATTGTTGGAAAAATTACTTGTCATGCACAAAGTAGATGTCTTATCCGACTAGCCAAAACTATAGTTTGCTAACAAGAAAATGGTGGAGTGGTTGAAAAACGAGTTTTAATGACTCTAACCTAAGTGTATGTAAACTTCCAACTTCAACTGTACAGTCGTGGCCAAAAGTTTTAGGAATGACACAAATATTAATTTCCACAAGTTTGCTGCTTCAGTGTCTTTAGATATTTTTGTCAGATGTTACTTTGGAATACTCCAGACAAAATCTTTGGAGGTAGCTGAAAGTCCGTATTGCCCAGCGACAGCCCCGAAACCTGAAGGATCTGGAAAAGCCTGTATGAAGGATTGGGCCAAAAACCCTGCTGAAGTGTGTGCAAACCTGGTCAAGAACTACAGGAAACATAAGATCTCTGTAATTGCAAACAAAGGTTTCTGTACCAAATATTAAGTTCTGCTTTTCTGATGTATCAAATACTTATGTCATGCAATAAAATGCAAATTAATTACTTAAAAATCATACAATGTGATTTTCTGGATTTTTGTATTAGATTCCGTCTCTCACAGTTGAAGTGTACCTATGATAAAAATTACAGACCTCTACATGCTTTGTAAGCAGGAAAACCTGCAAAATCGGCAGTGTATCAAATACTTGTTCTCCCCACTGTATGTATATATATATATATATATATATATATATATATATACTACGAAATATAGCTAGCTTTATCTCTCTCTTTTGCTTCTCCTTAATTAAACGAGGAGTAGCATTTTGCAACCAGAAGCAAACATTTATTGGGAACAGAAATATTTAAAGTGGATGCTATGAAATTAAATTTTACATACATACGGTATGGCCATTCCTCCCATTTTCTGTAATCTGTCACATTTAAAATACATTAGATATAATTATATAGCCTGATATACAGCATCCCCTTTTGCACTCAGAACAGCCTCACAAGGTGTCGAAAGCGTTCCACATGGATGCTGGCCCATGTTGACTCCAATGCGTCCCACAGTGTAAAGTTGGCTGGAAGTCCTTTGGGTGGTGGACCATTTTTGATACACACGGGAAACTGTTTAGCTTTTTGGGATAGGGGCAGCATTTTCACTTTTGGATGAATAGCGTGCCCAGAGTGAACTGCCTCCTACTCTGTCCCAGATGCTAATATATGCATATTATTATTGGTATTGCATAGAAAACAATCTGAAGTTTCTAAAACTGTTTGAATGATGTCTGTGAGTATAACAGAACTCATATGGCAGGTGAAAACCTGAGACAAATCCAACCAGGAAGTGGGACATCTGAGGTTTGTAGTTTTTCAAAGCTTGGCCTACCAAATACACAGTGTCTATGGGGTCAAGTTGAACTTCCTAAGGCTTTCACTAGATGTCAACCATCTTTAGAAACTTATTTCAGGCTTCTGCAATAAAGGAGGGGGGAATGGGGGCTGAATGAGTCATGGGTCTGGCAGAGTGTCTCAGGCTCGTGACGTGCGGTCCCGACAGAGTTGGCTCTCATTCCAGTGCTTTTCTACAGACAATGGAATTCTCCGGTTGGAACCTTATTGATGATTTATGTTAAAAACATCCTAAAGATTGATTCCATACAACATTTGACTTGTTTCTACAACCTGTAACGGAACTTTTTGAGTTTTTGTCTGGACGTAGTGCAGCACGCTTACAACAAGTGGCTATTTGGACATAAATGATGGACTTTATGGAACAAATCAGTAATTTATTGTCGAACTGGGATTCCTGGGAGTGCATTCTGATGAAAATCATCAAAGGTAAGTGAATATTTATAATGTTATTTCTAACTTCTGTTGACTCCAACATGGCGGATATTTCTTTGGCTGGATTGGGCTCTGAGCGCCGTACTCAGATTATGCTTTTTCCGTAAAGTTTGACACAGCGGTTGCATTAAGGAGAAGTCTATCTTTAATTCTGTGAATAACACTTGTATCTTTTATCAATGTTTATTATGAGTATTTCTGCAAAATCACCGGATATTTTGGAATCAAAACATTACTGCACGTAACGCGCCAATGTAAACTGAGATTTTTGGATATAAATATGCACATTATCGAACAAAACATACATGTATTGTGTAACACGATGTCCTTTGAGTGTCATCTGATGAAGATCATCAAAGGTTAGTGATTAATTGTATCTATATTTCTGTGTATTTTTTGGACTTGGCTCTGACCTAACATAATCATATGGTGTGCTTTCGCTGTAAAGCCTTTTTGAAATCGGACATGATGGGTAGATTAACAAGAAGTTTATCTTTCATTTGCTGTATTGCATTTGTTAATGTGTGAAAGTTACATATTTCCCAAAAATATTTTTGAATTTCGCACGCTGCCTTTTCAGCGGAATGTTGTCGAGGGGTTCCGCTAGCAGAACGCCTGCCTTAGAAAGGTTAAAAAAACAGTGCAACAGTTGTTGACACTCTCAGACGAGTGCACCTGGCACCTACTACCATACGCTGTTCAAAGGCACTTAAAAATGTTGTCTTGCCCATTCATAGTTTGAATGGCACACATACACAATCCATGTCTTAATTGTCTCAAGGCATGTCTCATCCCCTTCACCTACACTGATTGAAGTGAATTTAAAAAGTGATATCATTAAGGGATCATAGCTTTCATCTGGATTCACCTGGTCAGTATATGTCACGAAAGAGCAGGTGTTCCTAATGTTTTGTACACTCAGTGTACATTATATAGAGGGACTTCAGTTAAGGCCTATCTGTTAAAGGTTGGTCAGGGGCAATGGTTGCATAAATCAGTGGCATAGCCAATAATTTGTTGGTGGGTGGGCCTGCAGAAACTTGGGAGGGGGAAAGCGACTAACTTCCAGATATTTTACAGTTTTTGCCGGGGGGCAAAGAGAAAAAGGTGCCATTTTATAGCTAATCTCATGCTATTTTTACACTTTTTGCCATGATGCTAAGAGAAAATGTTACGGTTTTAAAGCACATTTCTTGCAATTCTACATATTTTACCATGGGCAGAGAGATAAATGTGCAGTTTTAATGCTCATCGCATCCTTGTGCTTGTCTCCATTCCCCTCCAGGTGTCGCTCATCTACCCCATTATCCCCTGGGTACTTATACCTGTGTTCCCTGTTTGTCTGTTGCCAGTTCGTCTTGTTTGTCAAGTCAACCAATGTTTTGTCTCAGATTCTGCTTTCCTCCAGTCTCTCGTTTTCTCACCCTCCTAGTTTTGACCCTTGCCTTGGACCCTTTTAACCCTTTGCCCCACTACTCTGGATTATCGACCTCTGCCTGTCTTGACCTGCCCCTGTTGCTGTGATAAACATTGTTACTTCAACACAGTCTGCATTTTGGTCTTACCTGAAACGTGATAACTGAGAGAAAATTATGCATTTTTAATGTTAATTAAAGGTCAAATATAGGTGTGTTGACTGTGATAAAGGCACTGTATTATGAACTCTCTTATTTTCTAAATGAACAAATGAAATAGGCATAGGCATGGTGCAAATAGCCGCAGAAGCACAGTGACATATGCCTCAATGCAGTCATATTCATGGTTTATTGGGTGTGTGGCTTTCAGTTAATAATTTTTTGGCAGACCATCCAGTGAGAGTGAATGTCATTCCATGTCATCTGTTCTGTTATATTTAGTAAAATCTGACTAACCGAGTGCACTGCTTGCAATGATAAATATATCTGAGGGTTTTTGCATGTGTATGTAAAAAAACAAATAATGTCCCATTTGGAACACTGACATTTAATTAAAGAGCATTTTATTTTTGCCCCACCCATGCCTACACCCCTGGATTAAATAGGTCTATTTAACCAGCTTGGTATACATTAACAGCATGTCTAGTTTGATAGTAGGCTACTCACATTATGTAATATTAATTTGATCATTTATTATACACAGGCCTATTAGTTTGTAGTCTACCTGGTGTACAGACAGGAATTTTTGGCACCCTGCGGGCTGTTGAATACGCTTGTTTTGAAACATCTGGGCAAAATGCAAACACCCCCTTTTCAGAGTAGCCTACCGTTCACGGCAAATCAGCGTACTTCCGCGTAAAGCAATTAGGCTACTATCACTCACTCCATTGGTCTACCCTACAGAGTTCATCGAAGCAACGTTGCGATGTCTTCAAAGGAGAAACTGCGTAATGCGCAATAGCTGCTGGTCTCCAGTGCGCCTTGTCAGTCCATCATGCTGTGACACTTATCGTTTCGAAAGCAGCAGCGCACCACACAGAGAGAGAACGAGCAGGAGAGAATGGAGAGAAGTGAAGAGAACGACGATGAAGCCTCCTCGTCCTCGTCCCAGCAAAACACAATGTGGAAACAATTTCAAGCGAGAGCCAAACCCATCCTTAGCCCCAAACTCAGCGCCAGAAACACAGATGAGAAAAAGGAGAAGGGATCATTGTGGATGTTTCGGAAGAAGAAAAAAAACCCTGTTTTGGATCGGGTGATCTCCTCCTCACAGCCCGACCTATTCTCTGAACCGGTGGGTTTGGACTTGCAGGAGTCGCCCCTCTGCGGCAAAGTGGACCCGAGCACCAGCCACAGCTCCAGACAGGCGGGCGAAGAGCCGATGCAGCCCGACACACAGAGAGTCGTTGGCGGCTCGGGAATCCCGAAGCCCACGCTAGTACAGCTGGTGCAATCCCACCACAAGAGCTCCTCGCTGGGGTCCTCGTGCCTGGAGAGGCTGGTTGCGGACCCTTCAGCGAGTGGTAGTGACAGCGATGTAGGAGAGAAGGAGGCACAGCTGGATAAAGCTGACCTGCAGGTAAGGATCAATGAAACAAAGATACCGCTATAGCCTATCTCTATTAGCCCTACATGAGTAATATCTTTGCAGCATGTACATGGAGCCTATAGATATAATGGGGGCTATAGTAGCAATATTGTAGCTACAGGCTATTCCGACGTGTACTGTACCACCCCGTTACAATATATTGTAGCTCTTTTGTAGCCTTTATTTAGGGTTCTAGGCTAACCATCATTTCCATTGAAGCTGCTAAAATAAACTACTATGCTGGTGTAAAACAGCACCCTCATCATCAAAGGAAGTTACCTTTAGCTAACAACCAAAGACAACAGTACCTTGGGATGCTCGACCAATCAAATGTGAACAGTTTAATTTGTTTAACAGGTCATTTGGGTAAGTAAACAACCATTGCATAACAATACCTGCAGGACAGGTTGATCTGATGGTCATATGGTTCACCTTTTAGCTGTGTGTGTGTGCGTGTGTGCGTGTGAGCGTGCATGCATGATGTGTGTTTTCCAGCTAAGACAGCAGCTGCAGCCTGACCAGACCTGTTGACTACAGGTTACAGTTGTGTGTCTTTACACAATGACAAGACAGATGATATTTCATCAAATAAGAAAAACACAATCCCAAGGTTTTGGGTAATATAAGTGTATATATAGTTAGTTAAAGATCTCCTTTCCTCTGAGAGACAACAAATTGGTGCCCAAATGGGTCTGAGATAAGACAATGTAATACCATAGTGTTTCTGAAAAGGATCATGTCTGTGTGTTTGCTGTGTGGGGAGGGGAGGGGAGTAAGAGAAATGCATGATCTAAGAGTATGGAGCCAGATAGCTGCCAAAAGGTTGAACGTGCTCATCGTTAGGATCGCAAGAACAGCCATGTGTAAACATGAAACGTAAACGTGAAATTTCATCTGTGAACATACAAACACCATGTTACGATTATGGTCCAAAAAAATGTAGGCTTGAACTAATCTTGTGTTGCAATTCTGACGCACAATAATACCTTTCAGAGTTTTGTCCGTTTCATCTTACCAACAAAAACAACCTACACCAAACAGCCTGTGCGGAGTGCTACGCGAACAAGCATAGCACAGTATAAAAAAACGGAAGTCAGGGAAACCAGAAAGAGGTATCCTGCGCATTTTCAAGATAAAAGTCTCCATTCTCTACTACTCAGTTGAGTTGACTTCACATTTAGGTAGCTAATGGAATGGATACAGCTGTACCACTAGCTGTATTATGCCTACAACAGTGAAGTTTCAGTCCAATAGGTATATCTCTACAACATGAACATATCTCTGGGTGACGTGGACATCCCCATGCATGCACCTTATCAAAATATGACTAATTCAATATTGCACCATCCCATTCTCTTGGCTCTGTCTGCAATCATAAGCAGTAGTATCTACCAGGAATAATGAATCATAACCAGTAGTATCCACCAGGAATAATGAATCAAAACCAGTAGTATCTACCAGGAATAACGAATCATAACCAGTAGTATCTACCAGGAATAATGAATCATAACCAGTAGTATCTACCAGGAATAATGAATCATAACCAGTGGTATCTACCAGGAATAATGAATCATAACCAGTAGTATCTACCAGAATAATGAATCATAACCAGTAGTATCTACCAGGTATAATGAATCATAACCAGTAGTATCTACCAGGAATAATGAAACATAACCAGTAGTATCTACCAGGAATAATGAATCATAAGCAGTAGTATCTACCAGGAATAATGAATCATAAGCAGTAGTATCTACCAGGAATAATGAATCATAACCAGTAGTATCTACCAGGAATAATGAATCATAATCAGTAGTATCTGCCAGAATAATGAAACATAACAAGTAGTATCTACCAGGAATAATGAATCATAAGCAGTAGTATCTACCAGGAATAATGAATCATAACCAGTAGTATCTACCAGGAATAATGAATCATAACCAGTAGTATCTACCAGGAATAATGAATCATAAGCAGTAGTATCTACCAGGAATAATGAATCATAACCAGTAGTATCTACCAGGAATAATGACCAGTAGTATCTACCAGGAATAATTAATCATAAGCTGTAGTATCTACCAGGAATAATGAATCATAACCAGTATTATCTACCAGGAATAATGAATCATAACCAGTATTATCTACCAGGAATAATGAATCATAACCAGTAGTATCTACCAGGAATAATGAATCATAACCAGTAGTATCTACCAGGAATAATGAATCATAACCAGTAGTATCTACCAGGAATAATGAATCATAAGCAGTAGTATCTACCAGGAATAATGAATCATAACCAGTAGTATCTACCAGGAATAATGACCAGTAGTATCTACCAGGAATAATGAATCATAACCAGTAGTATCTACCAGGAATAATGAATCATAACCAGTAGTATCTACCAGGAATAATGAATCATAACCAGTAGTATCTACCAGGAATAATGAATCATAACCAGTAGTATCTACCAGGAATAATGAATCATAACCAGTAGTATCTACCAGGAATAATGAATCATAACCAGTAGTATCTACCAGGAATAATGAATCATAAGCAGTAGTATCTACCAGAATAATGAAACATAACAAGTAGTATCTACCAGGAATAATGAATCATAAGCAGTAGTATCTACCAGGAATAATGAATCATAACCAGTAGTATCTACCAGGAATAATGAATCATAACCAGTAGTATCTACCAGGAATAATGAATCATAACCAGTAGTATCTACCAGGAATAATGAATCATAACCAGTAGTATCTACCAGGAATAATGAATCATAACCAGTAGTATCTACCAGGAATAATGAATCATAACCAGTAGTATCTACCAGGAATAATGACCAGTAGTATCTACCAGGAATAATTAATCATAAGCTGTAGTATCTACCAGGAATAATGAATCATAACCAGTAGTATCTACCAGGAATAATGAATCATAACCAGTAGTATCTACCAGGAATAATGAATCGTAACCAGTAGTATCTACCAGGAATAATGAATCATAACCAGTAGTATCTACCAGGAATAATGAATCATAAGCAGTAGTATCTACCAGGAATAATGAATCATAACCAGTAGTATCTACCAGGAATAATGACCAGTAGTATCTACCAGGAATAATGAATCATAACCAGTAGTATCTACCAGGAATAATGAATCATAACCAGTAGTATCTACCAGGAATAATGAATCATAAGCAGTAGTATCTACCAGGAATAATGAATCATAACCAGTAGTATCTACCAGGAATAATGAATCATAAGCAGTAGTATCTACCAGGAATAATGAGCAGTAGTATCTACCAGGAATAATGAGCAGTAGTATCTACCAGGGATAATGAGCAGTAGTATCTACCAGGAATAATGAGCAGTAGTATCTACCAGGAATAATGAGCAGTAGTATCTACCAGGAATAATGAATAATGAGCAGTAGTATCTACCAGGAATAATGAGCAGTAGTATCTACCAGGAATAATGAGCAGTAGTATCTACCAGGAATAATGAGCAGTAGTATCTACCAGGGATAATGAAACAGAATAATACTGGGGAATCTGAATGATGTATGAACGCTCTGGCCACTCAAAATGTTTTAATATACAATATTTAGATATGTATTTCATCACTCAAAATCTTGCCGAAGCATATTTTGTAGGCAGGGTTAATATGATTTAAAAAATAGTCTGACATTAGGTAGTCTCCATATAGGCTATTCCCTCCATTACAACACTTTTTATTATAGGCCTCCAATTAAAGAGAGAACCTAGCTCACAGGCCTCTAAGTATAGCCTCTAAATACATTTTAAACAAAATAGTTGACGAAGCACTTGCAGTGGCTGATAGGGAAACAGATCTGGCAATAAGTATAGGCTGTAGATAGTCTTGACCATTTGGGACCCATTGGCTATTTCCCTCAGGACAGGTTATAGCCAAGACTTAAATCAATATTTTGTTTTGTCTCATTCATTGATATGGATATAGCCTCTGCGTGATGGGGTTGTGCAACGCGAATGGCTATAACAAGCCTCCATACAGAGTGGAATTAGCAAATACAGCAGTCAAAATGCCTAATATAAGACCTACAGTCCGTGCTCCCAAATCCTGGAAGGAGTGTGATTCATTAGGTTACATGATCACCACAGTAGCCCCACGTGGCTATAAAATATATGACCATTAAATAACACAACAGCATGGCATACTTAGATAGTGGAATAGGCCTAGCATCAATCACATTTACACTCTATTTTTTCTGCTCAGGCGGTTATTCTAGACAAGGCTCTTCTGTGTCTTTATAGTATCATTCCCACACAATTAATTTGCTGAAGCCCCAAGCCTATACTACGTAATCTACTGGTATCGAATGCAGTTATCGTTACGTCGAATGTCGTTATCGAATGCAGTTCTTAAACAAGCTCTAGACTTTATTTTGGAAATGAAACCGGAAGTTTCAAAACGTCTGGGCTAGAGTTGCTTGATTGACTAGTTAACTTCGACTAGCTATGTCCTTCAGCTGATGCCAAAGTTTGTACGTATAAAAAAACGCATCTGTAACTGAGTAAAGGGAGACATAAAGTAAGAATTAATTGAATTCATAATCCTAACATAGGGTTTGTTCGTTTACAGATCTAATTGAACTGTTACGTTTCATGTTTCACACATGGCTTTTCTTATCAATCAATTGACATATTGATTTTCTTACGGTCCTAACGATATGTACGTTCAACCTTTTGAAAAACTCTGAAAACCTCTGAAAGAAAGTCTGCCAAGGTGATACAGTGAGAGTCAGACTATTTGACACTACCCACTGGGCACACCACGTCATTTCAACGTGGGTCATTTGGTTAATCATTCATATTTGGTTAAGACGTTGATCAACGAGATTACAACCTATATTCACCCACTCAAAAAGAGAGCCAAAAGTTAGTTGAATTTCCAATGTGTTATCTCTATGCTTGCAACCATGTAAAAGCACTATCAAATGGAAAAACAATGTCAGATTTGTGGTTTATTTATACGACATATTAATGTGTCGTTACCACTTCATCTAGTAGCAGAACCAAATGACTTAGATTGCAGTTAAGATTACATGTTACATTACAGTTGAGATGATTTTGTGGGACAGTGTAGCCTATATGAATACCCCCCCCCCCCCCGCTAATTAAAGAGCACTTAGAACACTGTTTTGAAACGAGAGACCACATTTGCAGCTGTTTTAGGAAAATCGGGATTGAGTGAAGTATCAGCAAATATGTTGAATAAACAACCGAGCTGACAAGGTATCCCTTTAATGAACATGGAGAGCTTCACAAGCTTGACAAAATGACCTTATATCTTTCAGTCTAATACTGCTATTTACTGACTTGTATCGCTTTGTTAGAAGCATGCTTTATGTAAATAGGCGTAGTTCGAACTGTCCTCCAAGTTTAGCTGGAATTTAGCCTATAAGGATTTGACAAATGTGATGGGTTGACGATTTGACATTGGCCTACGTCTCGTGCGCTGTGCAGAATGTCAGATCTCAACAACGACGGTTTAACATCACAGACCACCACAGGCGTTCCCAAACGTTTTTGGCCAGCGACCCATTTTTGATATCAAACATTTTTTGCAACCCCACCAGGTAATCGTGTAATTAACTGCCAATGTTATCTTTTTAAAATTTGGGCTATGACATTCTATTGCAAATAAGTCTGTCAGTGTTTTTGACAGTATTTAAATCTGAAGTCAGTATGGTTTGTAGTGACTGAAATGCATCAGAAAGGCATAGGGAAGTTCAGAAGATCATGAGGCAATCATTTTGTATGATACTTCTGTGTAGGAAAGAGCCATCATTGATGATCATCTTTTCCCCCAGTCTGATTTAGTGCCTGGTCTTGTCCACCCATTGTCAACCCTGGCTTGTGGGCATAGTAGAGGGAAACAGTACATACAGTTGAAGTCGGAAGTTTACATACACCTTAGCCAAATACATCGACCATTCGATCGCAAATGTGGTTGAAATAGTGACCACTGCTGTAGTTGGAAACGTGAATCCAAAACATAATTTGTCACAAGTTTATAAGCTATTTATTGTCATTTCTAAAGTGACATTGAATTGTGTTTGGTTGTCAACTCAAACACATACAGTGCCTTGCGAAAGTATTCGGCCCCCTTGAACTTTGCGACCTTTTGCCACATTTCAGGCTTCAAACATAAAGATATAAAACTGTATTTTTTGGTGAAGAATCAACAACAAGTGGGACACAATCATGAAGTGGAACGACATTTATTGGATATTTCTAACTTTTTTAACAAATCAAAAACTGAAAAATTGTGCGTGCAAAATTATTCAGCCCCTTTACTTTCAGTGCAGCAAACTCTCTCCAGAAGTTCAGTGAGGATCTCTGAATGATCCCATGTTGACCTAAATGACTAATGATGATAAATACAATCCACATGTGTGTAATCAAGTCTCCGTATAAATGCACCTGCACTGTGATAGTCTCAGAGGTCCGTTAAAAGCGCAGAGAGCATCATGAAGAACAAGGAACACACCAGGCAGGTCCGAGATACTGTTGGGAAGAAGTTTAAAGCCGGATTTGGATACAACAAGATTTCCCAAGCTTTAAACATCCCAAGGAGCACTGTGCAAGCGATAATATTGAAATGGAAGGAGTATCAGACCACTGCAAATCTACCAAGACCTAGCCGTCCCTCTAAACTTTCAGCTCATACAAGGAGAAGACTGATCAGAGATGCAGCCAAGAGGCCCATGATCACTCTGGATGAACTGCAGAGATCTACAGCTGAGGTGGGAGACTCTGTCCATAGGACAACAATCAGTCATATATTGCACAAATCTGGCCTTTATGGAAGAGTGGCAAGAAGAAAGCCATTTCTTAAAGATATCCATAAAAAGTGTCGTTTAAAGTTTGCCACAAGCCACCTGGGAGACACACCAAACATGTGGAAGAAGGTGCTCTGGTCAGATGAAACGAAAATTGAACTTTTTGGCAACAATACAAAACGTTATGTTTGGCGTAAAAGCAACACAGCTCATCACCCTGAACACACCATCCCCACTGTCAAACATGGTGGTGGCAGCATCATGGTTTGGGCCTGCTTTTCTTCAGCAGGGACAGGGAAGATGGTTAAAATTGATGGGAAGATGGATGGAGCCAAATACAGGACCATTCTGGAAGAAAACCTGATGGAGTCTGCAAAAGACCTGAGACTGGGACGGAGATTTGTCTTCCAACAAGACAATGATCCAAAACATAAAGCAAAATCTACAATGGAATGGTTCAAAAATAAACATATCCACGTGTTAGAATGGCCAAGTCAAAGTCCAGACCTGAATCCAATCGAGAATCTGTGGAAAGAACTGAAAACTGCTGTTCACAAATGCTCTCCATCCAACCTCACTGAGCTCGAGCTGTTTTGCAAGGAGGAATGGGAAAGAATTTCAGTCTCTCGATGTGCAAAACTGATAGAGACATACCCCAAGCGACTTACAGCTGTAATCGCAGCAAAAGGTGGCGCTACAAAGTATTAACTTAAGGGGGCTGAATAATTTTGCGTTTTTGATTTGTTAAAAAAGTTTGAAATATCCAATAACTGTCGTTCCACTTCATGATTGTGTCCCACTTGTTGTTGATTCTTCACAAAAAAATACAGTTTTATATCTCTATGTTTGAAGCCTGAAATGTGGCAAAAGGTCGCAAAGTTCAAGGGGGCCGAATACTTTCGCAAGGCACTGTATCAACATTTAAAGGAGATTTATATTCTGCTTGGATGGTTCCATCTGTGCCACCGACTTAGTCTGGTTTTAATTATTGTCTTCAAATTAGTAATTGTTACTTTGGATTCACGTCTCCATCTCAACCAAAAATCTCATTTAAGAGAATAGGACTAAATCAAACATAAAATGCACTTTAAATAATGTCCTATTCTTTAACGTAGATTTTAGGTTGAGACAGAGGCGTAACATATAAATGATTCATTTTGGAGACAGACTGGAATTAAAGCCAGACTAAGTCAGTGGCACAGATGGAACTATCCAAGCAGATGATACATCTCCTTCAAATGTTGATATTTGGTTGCGTTGACAACCAAACACAATTCGTAAGCCCTAGGCCTACGTGTTGTCTTATTGGTTGATTCCTGGGTTGAATTGAAACGATAGCTGTTGATTTGCAAACGCTATGTCGGCCTTAATAGCATCATTGATGATATATGAGCAGAATAACTTTGATAGCAACAGTGAGTCTATTTAGTTTTTAAGTGGACATCTCCCAACAATCATTCTCACGATAGCACATTGGTAGTCAGTGACAAATATCATCGCTAAGCAGGGCGTGGTAAATAAAACCCTGGAACTGAAAGGGTAGCTGTAGATAGATCAATTCTCCAGTAGGAGGTGCTGCCCATCATATATATTTTTATCCAGATAGTGGATGTAATATTGAAGATCTGACATTGTTCAAATTCAAAATAATGATTTCAAGGTTTGTCTTTGGTAACTATGATGACATAATCCTGTGGTTGGAATTTCACCCTCAAAACAACAGTTTATGTTGATAACTTTTTTTCAAATCACATCGCACAACGTTGATTCAACCAGTTTGTGCCCAGTGGCTTTTTCCAATTTCCTTTGCCTTGTGCAGAACCACCAGCTTGATTTCCCAAGTGTGATTGTGTTTTAGTATCCATTACAGAAATGCACGACTGTTTGACAGAATGTACTGCGATCGAAGGGAGAGACAGAGAGCAGTAGGAGAAGGAGAGAGTTTATGGATAGAGGAACAGAATGAGAAAGGGAGAGAGAGAGTTAGGATAGAGAGAGAGAGAGAGAGAGAGAGTTAGGATAGAGAGAGAGAGAGAGAGAGAGAGAGAGAGAGAGGGAGTGTTAGGATAGAGAGAGAGAGAGAGAGAGAGAGAGAGAGAGAGAGAGAGAGAGAGAGAGTGTTAGGATAGAGAGAGAGAGAGAGAGAGAGAGGGAGAGTTAGGATAGAGAGAGAGAGAGATAGTTAGGATAGAGAGAGAGAGAGAGAGAGAGAGAGAGGGAGAGTTAGGATAGAGAGAGAGAGAGAGTTAGGATAGAGAGAGAGAGAGAGAGAGTTAGGATAGAGAGAGAGAGAGAGAGAGAGAGAGAGTTAGGATAGAGAGAGAGAGAGAGAGAGAGAGAGAGGGAGAGATAAAGTTTATGATGAGAGGGACAAAGGGAGTCTAATTTGACCAAATGTGTTTTTGCAGACTGAGCCATATCCATTACATCTGAACACTACAGGCTGTCGGAATTCCTGATCTAGATAATCCTACGTTTTTATTCTATTCTAGACACGTTTTGCATCGTAGCGGAGAGAGGGAGGGAAGGAGAGAGGGATTATGGAGAGAGACAGAGAGATCATGTAGAGAGAGACAGAACGAGTAATAGAGAGAGACGGGGAGTATTTATGGAGAAAAGGAGTGAGTAAGAGAGGTGTGTGTGTTTCGGAGTGAGGATGACAGAGAGCATTAAAAATTCCTGTACCACAGGGACATTTTCCGGCAGATTACCTGTCTGAGCCTGCACAGGGGCCAACCTTTCACAATACTTTGAAAAGGGAAAATAGGGAAATAGGGGTGGATTCTTCAGCAGGTGTCATCACGTTACAACAGAGAGCCTTTGGCTGCCAATAGGGCTCTGGTCAAAAGTAGTGCCCTATGTAGGGAAATAGGGTGCCATTTTGGACAGAGACTATGTGTTTATGTTCCAAACTGTTTCCTTGCAGTAGGAGGAACATGACCCAAGACACTGATCTGAGGTTAAGATTGCTTTTTACGTGCGTGCGTGTGTGCGCGTGTCCCCTAGTGATGCGTGGGTTGACTCATAACCCGAGGTCCCTGCGGTTATAGCCGCGGAGCGGGTGGGATTAGGGTGGATAAAACAGGGGTGGATAAATATGATTTATTTCTTTCAGCGTCTTGAGAGAATGGGAACGCGCAGTTACTGTCTGTAGAGGTGCTATCTTTATCAGAATCATAAACCTGATAGTTGAGGTTGGGTTCTTAGCAATTGCAGGCGGGTGCAGGTGAACAAGCAGCTAACCTGTGCTCCACACATATGTTTGTACATAGACTCAGCAAAAAAAGAAACATCCTCTCACTGTCAATTACGCTTATTTTAAGCAAACTTAGTGTCAACATTTATATGAACATAAGATTCAACAACTGAGACATAAACTGAACAAGTTCCACAGACATGTGACCAACAGAAGTGGAATAATGTGTCCCTGAATAAATGGGGAGTCAAAATCAAAAGTAACAGTCAGTATCTGGTGTGGCCACCAGCTGCATTAAGTACCGCAGTGCATCTCCTCATGGACTGCACCAGATGTGCCAGTTCTTGCTGTGAGATGTTACCCCACTCTTGTCTTAAACATGGCTGCGTTTCGTAAATGTAGAAGAAAAAGTGTCATCTGCTTGACACGTTAAAGTGACTAATATTACAGATCACAGTCAGCTAATTTCCACTCCATTCATATGCATATGTGATTCATACACTGGCTTGTCTGGCTGTCACGGTTTTATTTTCACCTGCCCTTCCCTTCTCTACACTGAAATAACATCATTTCAGTAGTCCTCTGTTATGATTTTAAAAAATAAAATAAAAAAGAACCTCGTTAGCACACCCTTGTGGTTGAGTATATATATGTATCTATTGTAGGTCATAGGATACAACAATGAATCATGTGGAACAAATAAATACCATCAAAGGATACCTTACAAAACCAAAATGGCAATATTTCAGAGTGGAATACATAAACGTTGATCGTTTTTGGAACAGTTGTCATTCATTTATTTTCACAGATTTTTTTGTGCACTCATAGACTAAAATACTGAATTCTGGTGTGTGGAATATAGAGGAGATGGTTGATGTGTGGGTGGGAGGTTCTGCCTGTCACTTGTTCTCAATAGCCAGCCTGTCTCAGAACGGGGACTTGAAGAGGGAGACTCCAAAGAACTGCTTGTTCTGTGTTTGCAGTGCTTTCACTTCATCTGTGTTTTTCACATATTATGTGCCCAGTATGATAGAGCAAAAAACTTTCTGAGCAGATATTGACAACATGACAACAGTAGCTGTAGATGATGTAACATCTGGGTGTTGGGCAGAACCCCTAGGTCCTGGAGAACAGGAGCAGAGTTCAAGGGAACAGGATAGGAGACAGAGACGTAAACAAGCAAACACACAGGTTACACTTCACTGTGAGAAAAACTGATGGATTAGTGCAGTGTTATAAATGGTAGATATGTACTTTTCAACACTTTTGGAAGGTATAGCCTACCTCAAGCTGGCCCTCCTCTGACTCAGAGCACAGAGAATCAGACTGATCTGAACTCACTTGTTCTGGTGGATGGGATACCTCCTGGGGGGCTCGGCCAGTCGATGGTCCTAAAGTCATTTGTAAAGGTAAATTGAAGAGGTACATTTTTAAAAGCATAACGACAATTTCTTGCTTTCTCAAATGTCAACCAAAGGTTAACGTACTTAGTCTATTGGGCTTCACTGAAGTGTAGAGTGTCAGGGCTTTCGGTGGTCGACCGTCCAACTGCTCCAACTGTAGAAGATTGTTGGCTTCCACCGAGGTAACCCTAGATAGACAAAGAGAACTGTAAGGGAAACTGAAACTAGCTTCAGGTTATTTTATTGTCTGAGATTTTTTTAAATATTCACTTTAACAGACGGTGAAATAACAGCAAGGTTTCCCAGGTCTCGCCTTCCTTACGTCCTTCTTCCAAACCAAGTCATTTGCCCAGATGTCATAGCACTTGGTCCAAGCACCCTTTTTAATGGGTTCATTTAGAGTTAAGCACGTACTCCTCCTTTACTGACCTTAATGGGTATTTCCTTGCCCTCCACCCACTTGGGTAAAGTGATTGGTCGCCGTCAGACACCAGCTGTTGCCATCCCTGGATTCCGTGAAGGGTCTGATGACGTCCACCCCTAAAATGTTAAGTGTTAGAGAGAAGATTTCTTTATTCTTACCCGTATCTGTGTCATACAGTATGCAGATTTTAATATTTGTAAGGATTCACACACACACACACACACACACACACACACACACACACACACACACACAATAATATTGAACTCTGCTGTGGTCAAATAAAGCAACCATTACAAAACAACTTATCAGTGCAAAATTTGAATTGGGACACTTACCGATCACTTACCAGCATCACTACTCTGGACAGTTCTGACTTAGAATATGTGGACAACTACAAATACCTAGGTGTCTGGTTAGACTGTAAACTTCTCCTTCCAGACTCACATTAAACATCTCCAATCCAAAATTAAATCTAGAATCGGCTTCCTATTTCGCAACAAAGCCTCCTTCACTCATGCTGCCAAACACCCTCGTAAAATGGACCATCCTGCCGATCCTCGACTTCAGTGATGTCATTTACAAAATAGCCTCCAACACTCCACTCAACAAATTGGATGCAGTTTATCACAGTGCCATCCGTTTTGTCACCAAAGCCCCATATACTATCCACCACTGCGACCTGTACGCTCTCGTTGGTTGGCCCTCGCTTCATACTTCATACATACGCCAAACCCACTGGCTCCAGGTCATCTACAAGTCTCTGCTAGATAAAGCCCCACCTTATCTCAGCTCACTGGTCACCATAGCAGCACACACCTGTAGGTATATCTCACTGGTCACCCCCAAAGCCAATTCTTCCTTTGGCCACCTTTCCTTCCAGTTCTCTGCTGCCAATGACTGGAACGAACCTTATCCCCATACTGTATTTATTTATTTATTCATCTTGCTCCTTTGCACCCCAGTATCTCTACTTGCACATTCATCTTCTGCACATTCTACCATTCTAGTGTTTAATTGCTATATTGTAAATACTTTGCCACCATGGCCTATTTATTGCCTTACCTCTCTTATCCTACCTCATTTGCACTCACTGTATATAGACTTTTCTACTGTATTATTGACTGTATGTTTGTTTTACTCCATGTGTAACTCTGCGTTGTTGTATGTGTCGAACTGCTTTGCTTTATCTTGGCCAGGTCGCAGTTGCAAATAAGAACTTGTTCTCAACTAGCATACCTGGTTAAATAAAGGTGAAATATTATTATTTTTTAAATCATGTGCCCTGATGAAACAACTTTGATGGGCTTGCTAGATAGAGTACTGAGCTGCAAAAAGTGACAAAATGGAAACTTGCATGCTCTCTGATATGACACTCATTGAAATCATAAACATTTCAGATATAATAGAATGTGACTGATAAACAAAAGGTTATTTCACTTGCCCAGCTGTCCACCTCCTTTACAATTCCCCGTCAGAAGAAGCGTAGGTAGATTTTTGGCAATCGTGCTTCACTCCAAAATAGCCAGCATGCATCTCGGTCAGCACGGCCTCCTTCTCCTCCTTAGTAAAAATCACCCTCCTGCCTGGCTGGCCATCCTTCTCCCTTAGGTACCAATGATTGTCTGGAATTACCATAATTGTTTACACCTATCAATTTGATTGATCAGGTTTAACGGATACTGTAGCTAGACACCTCAATATGACAGACATATAACTATATCAGTGGAGGCTGCTGAGGGGAGGACGGCTCATAATAATTTCTGGAATGGAGTCAATTGAATGGTAGTTATCAACCACATGGAAACCACCTGTTTGATACCATTCCATTTACTCCATTCCAGACATTATTATGAGCCATCCTCTCCTCAGCAGCCTCCACTGAACTACAGTGCAAAATTATTCAGCCCCTTTACTTTCAGTGCAGCAAACTCTCTCCAGAAGTTCAGTGAGGATCTCTGAATGATCCAATGTTGACCTAAATGACTAATGATGATAAATACAATCCACATGTGTGTAGCCCAGCCGCCTTAAGTTAATACTTTGTAGCGCCACCTTTTGCTGCGATTACAGCTGTAAGTCGCTTGGGGTATGTCTCTATCAGTTTTGCACATCGAGAGACTGACATTTTTTCCCATTCCTCCTTGCAAAACAGCTCGAGCTCAGTGAGGTTGGATGGAGAGCATTTGTGAACAGCAGTTTTCAGTTCTTTCCACAGATTCTCGATTGGATTCAGGTCTGGACTTTGACTTGGCCATCCTAACACCTGGATATGTTTATTTTTGAACCATTCCATTGTAGATTTTGCTTTATGTTTTGGATCATTGTCTTGTTGGAAGACAAATCTCCGTCCCAGTCTCAGGTCTTTTGCAGACTCCATCAGGTTCTTCCAGAATGGTCCTGTATTTGGCTTCATCCATCTTCCCATCAATTTTAACCATCTTCCCTGTCCCTGCTGAAGAAAAGCAGGCCCAAACCATGATGCTGCCACCACCATGTTTGAGGGTGATGAGCTGTGTTGCTTTTACGCCAAACATTACGTTTTGCATTGTTGCCAAAAAGTAAAATTTTGGTTTCATCTGACCAGAGCACCTTCTTCCACATGTTTGGTGTGTCTCCCAGGTGGCTTGTGGCAAACTTTAAACGACACTTTTTATGGATATCTTTAAGAAATGGCTTTCTTCTTGCCACTCTTCCATAAAGGCCAGATTTGTGCAATATACGACTGATTGTTGTCCTATGGACAGAGTCTCTCACCTCAGCTGTAGATCTCTGCAGTTCATCCAGAGTGATCATGGGCTTCTTGGCTGCATCTCTGATCAGTCTTCTCCTTGTATGAGCTGAAAGTTTAGAGGGACGGCCAGGTCTTGGTAGATTTGCAGTGGTCTGATACTCCTTCCATTTCAATATTATCGCTTGCACAGTGCTCCTTGGGATGTTTAAAGCTTGGGAAATCTTGTTGTATCCAAATCCGGCTTTAAACTTCTTCACAACAGTATCTCGGACCTGCCTGGTGTGTTCCTTGTTCTTCGTGATGCTCTCTGCGCTTTTAACGGACCTCTGAGACTATCACAGTGCAGGTGCATTTATACGGAGACTTGATTACACACAGGTGGATTGTATTTATCATCATTAGTCATTTAACATTGGATCATTCAGAGATCCTCACTGAACTTCTGGAGAGAGTTTGCTGCACTGAAAGTAAAGGGGCTGAATAATTTTGCACGCCCAATTTGTCAGTTTTTGATTTGTTAAAAAAGTTAGAAATATCCAATAAATGTCGTTCCACTTCATGATTGTGTCCCGCTTGTTGTTGATTCTTCACAAAAAAATACAGTTTTATATCTTTATGTTTGAAGCCTGAAATGTGGCAAAAGGTTGCAAAGTTCAAGGGGGCCGAATACTTTCGCAAGGCACTGTATATGTATAGCTAGCAACTAGCTAACGTTAGATGGAAAATGGTTGTTGAAAAATGGTTGTATGTAGCTAAATCCATACAATTATCTATTATAAGTTAACTGCTCAACGTTATTGTGAATTTCTCTGAATGTTGCGCTTCTTTTCGAGATCAGTGGTGTTTTCATAGTACTTCGCCTGGTTGGAAAGATAAAAGAAAATCTCCTCGAGGCCACTGAAGTGCAAGCCACATACAAACAGAAAGCCACGTTAACAGTTACAGTAGCTTGCTAGCTAGCGTTCGCTAAATAAATCTGTCTGGCAGCTACTGTAGCTGGCTAGCTGACTAGGCAGGCTGAGGTAAATAAGTACAGTAGCTAGCAACGTCAATCTAAAAACAGCTTAAATGATTTATTCCTATTTAACAATATTTACTTATATAAAGACAAGTACAAGGTAAAGAAAGTGTTCTCTTTCCAGTCTCTTTCCGTCAAAAGCATCGACCTTGGAGAGAAATTGTGAGGTCATAATTTTGCAGAGCGAACATTTATGCGGTAAGCTAGAACTGTCATCATCCTCTTTCCTTCGCGACAGCTACGAGGTAAAATAGAGCCAAGCAACCAGCATAGCAACGAGCGCTTTGGTTCATTACATAATCCAATCAGAATGTTGCAAATTCTAGCACCAGCCCTGGCAACAGCCCTAGCAACAGCCCTAGGAACAGCGCTAGCGACAGAAGCTAGAACTCATCGAATCCCATTGTGACGCAGAGGGGGACACTATTTGGCATGACAGGCCCTCGAACCAAACTACTCCCTATTGACGTGCGGAGTAAGCAAGTGAGGCAGGTACACAGACCAAAACAACCCACATGGCTGTTCCGTGTTCTGCTTTTAATTATGAAAACCTGCTAACTTGTAGAAGAAATCATGGCATGCGATTTGTGACCAAAATCAAACATTGTGTGTCTGTATTGTTGTTCTACTACACGCACATTAAATAAATTATATCTCCTCTGCCAAAGTACAATGCATTTGAAAATAATCAGACCCCTTTACTTTTCCCACGTTGATACGTTACATGTTTACTCTAAAATAGATTCAATTGCACATTTTCCTCATCAATCTACACACAATAGCCCATAATGACAAAGAGAAAACAAGTTTTATGTAATTTTAGCAAATTTATAAAAAATATAAAAAAACAGAAATGCCTAATTTACATATTTAGTATTCAGACCCTTTGCTATGAGAGTCAGGATTGTGTCGAGGCACATATTTGGGGAAGGGTAACACAAAATGTCTGCAGCATTGAACGTCCCCAAAAACACAGTGGCCTCCATCATTTTTATATGGAAGCAGTTTGGAACCACAAAGACTGGCCGCCGGGCCAAACTGAGCAATCGGGGAGAAGAGCCATGGTCAGGAAGGTGACCAAGAATCCGATGGTCACTCTGACAGAGCTCCAGAGTTCCTCTATGGAGATGGGAGAACCTTACAGAAGGACAACCATCTCTGCAGCACTCCATCAATCAGGCCTTTATGTTAGAGTGGCCAGACAGAAGCCCCCCCTAGTAGAAGGCACATGGGAGCCCGCTTGGAGTTTGCCAAAAGGCACCAAAAGACTCTCACATCATGAAAAACAAGTTTCTCTGGTCTGATAAAATCAATATTTAACTCTTTGGCCTGAATGCCTGGTGTCACGTCTGGAGGAAACCTGGCACCATCCCTACTGTGAAGCATGGTGGAGGCAGCATCAGGGTGTGGGGGTGTTTTTCAGTGGCAGGGACTGGGAGACTAGTCAGGTTTGAGGGAAAGATGAATGGAGCAAAGTATAGAGAGATCCTGGATGAAAAACTGCTCCAGAGCACTCAGGACCTCAGACTGGGGTGAAGGTTCATTGGGACAATGACCCTAAGCAAACAGCCAAGATGACGCAGGAGTGGCTTCGGGACAAGTCTCTGAATGTCCTTGAATGGCCCAACCAGAGCCCGGACATGAACCCGATCGAACATCTCTGGAGAGACCTGAAAATAGCTGTGCAGTGACCCTCGACATTCAACATGACAGACCTTGACAGGATCTGCAGAGAAGAATGGGAGAAACTCCCATGTGTGCCAAACTTGTAGTGTCATACCTAAGAAGACTCGAGGCTATAATCGCTGCCAAAGGTGCTTCAACAAATTGATTGTAGGCAAATTTTTAATTGTAGGCTAATTTTGCTGGGAGGCAATGAGGAGATTCGGGAACTTTCCCCCACGGGATTTCCATTGCATTTCCATAGTTTTAGTTGAGCTCGATTGGCCATGTTACCTCATTTATTTAAAAAATTTAAAAATCCATTGCATGAGCCACATCAGTTAACATAATTTTAATTAACATTCTACATTACCATTGAAATTATTGCATTGCAATTCTAGTCAGCCATGAGTTTACAAATCAAATTGCCAGGGTTACAGGTTCCAAGCCTGTTCTATTCATTCTATTTCTATGTGTGCTTCTGTTGCATTGTGGGGCCCTTGCCCAGGCAACCGAAGACGTGTTTGTTTCAGCAAGGAGCAACAAAGTTTCAACACAGTGTTAATAGGGCCAGGACAATACCAGTATCGTGATACTCGTTAGTATCGTGGCAAGGAAACTAAACACAAAACGGATTTAACTTCTTTAGGAAAGCAGCCCTAATGTTGGAAACAAAAATAATTATGTTGTCATCCAGAATCTCATTTATTTATTTTCCAAGCTATAGCATACAATATTTTACATCAGCAGGTTTTAAAAGGACAAAAGAGTTTGTCCTGGTGTTTTCATTTTTGCCATAGAAAAAATAATGCGATACTGGTATCATCACAGCCCTAGTTATTACGATGTTACATGTTACCAAAGAAACAGACTCAACCGTACAAATGCCCGGCTTCTGTCTTCTGTCAGCTGTTTGTTAAAAAAAATATGTATATACAGTACCAATCAAAAGTTTGGACACATCTACTCAGGGTTTTTCTTTATTTTTACTATTTTCTACATTGTAGAATAATAGTGAAGACATCAAAACTATGAAATAGCACATATGGAATCATGTAGTAACCAACAAATTGTTAAACAATTCTTCAAAGCAGCCACCCTTCGCCTTGATGACAGCTTTGCACACTCTTGGTATTGAACGCTGAGCTGTAGTCAATGAACAACATTCTCACATAGATGTTCCTTTTGTCCAGGTGGGAAAGGGCAGTGTGGAGTGCAATAGAGATTGCATCATCTGTGGATCTGGTGGGACGGAATGCAAATTAGTGCGGATCTAGGGTTTCTGGGATAATGGTGTTGATGTGAGCCATGACCAGCCTTTCAAAGCACTTCATGGCTACAGATGTGAGTGCTACGGGTCGTAGTCGTTTAGGCAGGTTACCTTAGTGTTCTTGGGCACAGGGACTATGGTGCTTGAAACATGTTGCTATTACAAACTCAGACAGGGAGAGGATAAAAATGTCAGTGAAGACACTTGCCAACTGGTCAGGGCGTGCTCTTAGTACACATCCTGGTAATCCATCTGGCCCTGCGGCCTTGTGAATGTTAACATGTTTAAAGGTCTTACTCACATCAGCGATGGAGAACGTGATCACACAGTCATCCGGAACAGCTGGTGCTCTCATGCATGGTTCAGTGTTGCTTGCCCCGAAGCGAGCATAGAAGGCATTTAGCTTGTCTGGTAAGTTTGCATCACTCGGCAGCTCGCAGCTGGGTTTCCCTTTGTAATCCATGATAGTTTGCAAGTCCTGCCATATCAGATGAGTATAGTAGGATTCAATCTTAGTCCTTATTTGATGCTTTGCCTGTTTGATTGCTCATCGTTGGTCATAACGGGATTTCTTGTAAGCGTCCGGATTAGTGCCCCGCATGAAAGCGGGAGTTATAGCTCTTCATCGGATGAATCCTGGAACATGTTCCAGCCTGTGCTAGTGAAACCGTCTTTTAGCTTAGCATCCGCTTCAACAGACCACTTCTTTATTGAGCACGTCACTGGTACTTCCTGTTTGAGCGTTTGCTAGTAAGCAAAGCAGGTTTGAGGAGTTAGCGAGGTAACTTTGATCAACTCTGAGTTAAATTTGGAATACGAAAGTGGCTCACATTTAGCCAGCTAAATTTCTATAGCAACGAATTCTTCAGAACTAAACTGTTCCAGGTTGGCAAACTCACGACTAATTCCACTTAACTCCAGTTTCCCTGAATTATATGACTGAGGTACTAGGTGAGGACCAATGAAATCACATTCCCTGCCCTTCATTTGAGGAAGACAACTATTTTATTAATGAAACATTTTTTTGTGCGTAAAAGAAATACCAATGTTAAAATACACTGAGTGTACAAAACCTTAGGAACACCTTCCTAATATTGAGTTGCACACCTTTTTGCCCTCAGAACAGGTGTCGAAAGTGTTCCACAGGGATGCTGTCCCATGTTGACTCCTAAACTTCCCACAGTTGTGTCAAGTTGGCTGGATGTCCATTGGGTCTGTGTCCATTGGGTCTGTGGTGGACCATTCTTGATACACACGGGAAACTGTTGAGCATGAAAAACCCAACTTCGTTGCAGTTCTTGACACACTCAAACTGGTGCACCTGGCCTCGTTCAAAGGCACTTACATTTTGTCTTGCTCCTTCACCCTCTGAATGGCACACATATACAATCCATGTGTATAAAAATCCTTCACTTCATCTACATTGATTGAAGTGGATTTAACAAGTGACATCAATAAGGGACCATAGCTTTCACCTGGATTCACCTGGTCAGTTTATTTCATGAAAAAAAGCAGGTGTTCCTATTGTGTATATAACATTACACGTTTAGGAATGACGGACACAATACAAACATAATACAAACACTTTTGTATGACTTAATGAACATATATCGATATGAGTGGGTAAAACGCTGCTTGTGCATTGACAAGCAAAGCACACCGAAGACTGCATTACCGATAAGCATTCAAACAAAGCACACCGAAGACTGCATTACCGATAAGCATTCAAACAATGTCAAGACTTCTAAAAGCATATTTCACATCGTAGATGAATTTGCTAGATTTATTTTCTTTCATTTTTTTATTTCTGCGCAAATTAAAATGTGCCACTGACTTGCCCATGGATTGACGGTCGAGCATTGTCTCAATGAAGAGGTCGACGTTTGACTAGCCTCTGGCATCACTTTGAAAGGGAACAATCTGAGTCTCTGCTTCATTCTGTTACCATGGAATTGCCCTAATGTCTTAATGTCACCGAACACTGTATAAAATCACTGAAGAAAACACTGCTGTCTAATCGTTTAAAACGGAGCCTGTTTGTTGAAGTGTAAATCCATCTTAGAGCTGTAGTTTAATTTATTGTAAATAATGTGAAGTAAATAATACTGTTTTGTATTCTGTAGAACCCTTTTACCATCTTATTGATCTGTGTGAGACTTTAATAAATGTGTGTGTGTGCGAGCTTGCGCATGTGTGTGTTTTAAGCCCACAGTCTAATCAATGCTTATCTTGGAATTCAGATCGACATGCACAGTAAACAAGAGTGCACTTAAGAATGTCCACCAAAAGTGCAGTAGATGGAGAGGCAGCCTTTTCAAAGATGAAAACGGTTAGTATGTTGACCGAAGTGTGTGTGCTGGACAACACATTGGGTGTAAACGCTGACACAGTTACAGTCAGCACTTCCTGCTGTTGCTGTATGAGCTCAATTCGTTTCCGTGTGTGTGTGTGTCAGTACTATTTGCATAATGAGTGTGGGCTACATGGTTTTCGGTTCCTGTGTAGGCAGAGGGTTGGTAGACAAATAGCATGGTTGTCTGTTTGTAGTTAGAAGGAGGGTTGGTAGACAAATAGCATGGTTGTCTGTTTGTAGTTAGGAGGGTTGGTAGACAAATAGCATGGTTGTCTGTTTGTAGTTAGAAGAAGGGTTGGTAGACAAATAGCATGGTTGTCTGTTTGTAGTTAGAAGGAGGGTTGGTAGACAAATAGCATGGTTGTCTGTTTGTAGTTAGAAGGAGGGTTGGTAGACAAATAGCATGGTTGTCTGTTTGTAGTTAGAAGGAGGGTTGGTAGACAAATAGCATGGTTGTCTGTTTGTAGTTAGGAGGGTTGGTAGACAAATAGCATGGTTGTCTGTTTGTAGTTAGAAGAAGGGTTGGTAGACAAATAGCATGGTTGTCTGTTTGTAGTTAGAAGGAGGGTTGGTAGACAAATAGCATGGTTGTCTGTTTGTAGTTAGGAGGGTTGGTAGACAAATAGCATGGTTGTCTGTTTGTAGTTAGAAGGAGGGTTGGTAGACAAATAGCATGGTTGTCTGTTTGTAGTTAGGAGGGTTGGTAGACAAATAGCATGGTTGTCTGTTTGTAGTTAGAAGAAGGGTTGGTAGACAAATAGCATGGTTGTCTGTTTGTAGTTAGAAGGAGGGTTGGTAGCCAAATAGCATGGTTGTCTGTTTGTAGTTAGAAGGAGGGTTGGTAGACAAATAGCATGGTTGTCTGTTTGTAGTTAGGAGGGTTGGTAGACAAATAGCATGGTTGTCTGTTTGTAGTTAGAAGGAGGGTTGGTAGACAAATAGCATGGTTGTCTGTTTGTAGGTAGTTGGTTGATAAAAATGTGCATAGTTTAGTGGAATTCAATTGGTGCGTGTGTACAGTATATTGGTTCTGCATCTTATGTATCACACGCGTACAGCATACAGATACAGAGCCTTTGAGTGGAAAATCTGTCAGACATCGCGGGAGCTGCGGCTACAGCATCTCAAACAGCAAATGCATATTCCGTGTTCGCGTACAAGTCGGAACTAGGAAACTCTTGACATTTTCGACTTGCTAACACCTACATAAGAGTGTCAAAACCCACAAAACCTACCACAGTAGTTATTTTATTTAATGACACCTACATAAGAGTGTCAAAACCTACCACGGCAGTTATTTTATTTAATGACACCTACATAAGAGTGTCAAAACCTACCACGGCAGTTATTTTATTTAATGACACCTACATAAGAGTGTCAAAACCTACCACACAAGGCAAAACATTCCGTAACACCCTAGCCTACCTGTCAAGAGTGCGTTTATGTTTCTACACCTGCATTGCTTGCTGTTTGGGGTTTTAGGCTGGGTTTCTGTACAGCACTTTGAGATATCAGCTGATGTACGAAGGGCTATATAAATAAATTTGATTTGATTTGATGTTATATAACATTTTTATATAGGGATGTTACTAGATGACATCACATGCATAGATGAATATTAACAATTTACCTTACTGAAATATATAACATTAACAATATAACATTTTTATATAACATGGACCATGTTAGATTATCATTGTAATTGTGCACACATTGATCTCAGACATGCACCTACCCCAATGCTCTGTTGCTGATGACTGGGATGAATGCAGGAGCAGATTTCAGGAGCAGGACAAGACACCCTCTTTTTGACTGATGACTGATATAAGGGCATGTACGTGATAGGCCTGTCTGGCTGATATGATTCTGATGGTCATAATGCTTCATGACAGTGTCATAAAGTGTATTTGATCACGCTCTCCGCAGCCGATGTGAGTAAGACCTTTCAACAGGTCAACATTCACAAGGCCGCAGGGCCAGACGGATTATGTCTTCTGTTGTTGTTTGATTGGTTCCTGGCTTGACTCCTGTCATTGGTTGGTTCCAACTGCAGCGCACACAGACACATGACTGAACAACCGAGAGCTGTCGGACCGCCTCAGCGGTTACATAACTGGCTTAGCACCTGTCAATCAAGAGGTATCCGCTCCAGGGATTATAGCCAGAAGCTAAGACTTCACTTCTCCTCTCCCTCCCACTCTTTCTCCTCCTTCTACTCCTACCTCTTTGTCATCCCTTCATTCAGCTTAGTATCTTTTCCCCTAGTCCTCTGAGCTCTCCCGTCTTTACTGTCATTAAATGCCTTTCTATCACTTTCTCCCTCTTGTTCTGTTTCTGCCTCTAACGCCCTCCATCTATCTTGGCTCTCTCTCAGAGGACACAGGCTATGCTGGTGGCAGAGAGTGAGTCTGGCCCTGTCTGTCTGAGGGGGCAGTATGTGTGTGTGTCTCAGATGAGGTCAGGGACTGAGCGGATGTGAGGATGAATTTAGGAGAGGCGGTGGCTGTTTTCTGGATGAGTGGAGCTTGTCGTCCCTAAGTGGTGCCTTTTGGCAGGCCCCTCTTTTTCTCTCTCTTTCCCTCTATCCTCCTGTGCCAGTTTCTCCCACTCTCCCCTCCGTTCTCCTTTTATCTCTCATTCCCTCCCAGTCTCCACAACCATCTCTCTCTCCTCCTCTCTCTCTCTCTCACTTCATGAATGAGGGTTTGGAATTGGCGTTTCAAGGGTTACGGGACGAGTCACATCATCTGACCTCAATATGCGGATGACTGCTATCGGTGAGCTTTAGCTGCTGCCTCCCTGCCTCCTACCCCCTGTTTCCCCATGCCACCTAACCCTTGCTTCCCCATGCTATGGTTTTCAAGGGTTTCGTTGTTTGAATGTGTTACTGTTGGTGGCTCTACTAAATTGTGGCTTACAGTATTGCACACAGTCCTTCTGCTGGCTGGAAAGGTTCTCTAGTGGATACCTGTCTTGTCATCATGAGACCAGTGTGAAATGTTTTGTGTGTGTGTGTGTGTGTGTGTGTGTGTGTGTGTGTGTGTGTGTGTGTGTGTGTGTGTGTGTGTGTACCTCTGACAGGTTCCCCAACAAGTTTGAAAACATGTGGGAAATCCAGATGCTGTGTGTGTGTGTGTGTGTGTGTGTGTGTGTGTACCTCTGACAGGTTCCCCAACAAGTTTGAAAACATGTGGGAAATCCAGATGCTGTGTGTGTGTGTGTGTGTGTGTGTGTGTGTGTGTGTGTGTGTGTGTGTGTGTGTGTGTGTGTGTGTGTGTGTGTGTGTGTGTGTGTGTGTGACTCAGTGGGTGACTCACACTCTCAGTAGATGACTTGATCTGACAGCTGTCTCGGTCAGGGAGAAATCACAGTAACATCAAAGTGAATGAATCATGTTGGTACACATGTCTCCCTCGGTTCCCTAACTGGTTTCATCACACATGTCTGTGCTGGGATGAAGGAGATATGTAATTCTTCTCATGTTTGAGGATTATCGCTATGCAAGCATGGTTTCTGTGTCACTCAACACTCTAACATGTGTTTAATTGAAAGGTAGCACTTCAGAGTGATTATATTATTCTGTGACTGGGCTCTGTGACATATGCTGAATATGGTAATTTACATTATCAGTATATGCTTTTAATCAATGTACAGTAATATGTGGCCCGTACAGAAACCAAACCCTCAATTCTGAAGGTGGAAATTGCCAGCAACATGCTCCAACCAACCCGTCTGAACCAAATGTGTTTTACTGTAGTTTGTTTGAAGTGCAACACAACAACGCTAATCAAGAGGAACTCGCTAGAATTCATTCTTCCTTCAAGGCTGTGTTCTGTTGTTCCAAAAACAGGTTGCTATATGACCTAGTTATTGCTCAGAACTGCTATGTTGCTGTTTCCCATTTTAAATATTTGGGAGTCAATATATTTGCTTCCTTAGATAAAACCATTGCCGGAAACTTTAACGCTTTAACGCTCAAATTGTAAGATTGTAAGATGGCGCCGGAGGGGAGGGCCGCCGTCTTATCGGCTCTTAACCAACCATGCTATTTTGTTCGTTTTTTTGCGTTATCCGTAACTTGTTTTGTACATTATGTTGCTTCTACCATCTCCTATGACTGAATAGAACTGCGAGCGCTCACCTCAGATTAGACAAGGAGTTTTTCTTCAATGAGTCGGACGGTAGGGAGATACTGCAGAAATCCGACCAGGCCCATCATTGGGCACCATAGTCCCTATGTCCAAGAACACTAAGGTAACCTGCCTAAATGACCCGTAGCACTCACGTCTGTAGCCATGAAATGCTTTGAAAGGTTGGTCATGGCTCACCACAACATAGAAACTCTAGACCCACTCCAATTTGCATACCGCACCAACAAATCCACAGATGATGCAATCTCTGTTGCTCTCCACACCTTTCCACACCTTTCACACCTGTACAAAAGGAACACCTATGTGAGAATGCTATTCATTGACTACAGCTCAGTGTTCAACACCATAGTGCCCTCAAAGTTCATCACTAAGCTAAGGACTCTGGGACTAAACACTTCCCTCTGTAACTGGATTCTGGACTTCTTGACGGGCCACCCCCATGTGGTAAGGGTAGGTAAATACACATCCGCCACTCTGATCCTCAAAACGGGTGCCCCTCAGGGGTGCGTGCTCAGTCCCCTCCTGTACTCCCTGTTCACCCATGAAAGCATGGTCAGGCACGACTCCAACACCATTAAGTTTGCCGATGACACAACAGTGGTAGGCCTGATAACCGACAACGATGAAGACAGCCTATAGGGAGGAGGTCAGAGACCTGACCGTGTGGTGGAAGGACAACAACCTCTCCCTCAACGTGATGAAGACAAAGGAGATGATTGTGGACAACAGGAAAAGGAGGACAGCACGCTCCCTCATTCTCATCGACAGGGCTGTAGTCAAAGAGGTTGAGAGCTTCAAGTTCCTTGGTGTCCACATCACCAACAAACTAACATGGTCCAAGGACAACAAGACACAAGAGGGCACGACAAAACCTATTCACCCTCAGGAGACTGAAAAGATTTGGCATGGGTCCTCAGATCCTCAAAAGGTTGTACAGCTGCACCATCGTGAGCATCCTGACTGGTTGCATCACTGCCTGGTATGGCAACTGCTCAGCCTCCAACCGTAAGGCACTACAGACGGTAGTGCGTACGGCCCAGTACATCACCAAGGACAAGCTTCCTGCCGTCCAGGACCTCTATACCAGGCGGTGTCAGAGGAAGGCCCTAAAAATTGTCAGACTCCCCTAGTCATAGACTGTTCTCTCTGCTACCGCACGGCAAGCGGTACCGGAGCGTCAAGTCTAGGTCCAAGAGGCTTCTAAACAGATTCTACCCCAAGACATAAGACTCCCTGTATATAGCCTCCACATTGACTCTGTACCGGTACTCCCTGTATATAGCCTCCACATTGACTCTGTACCAGTACCCCCTGTATATAGCCTCCACATTGACTCTGTACCAGTACCCCCTGTATATAGCCTCCACATTGACTCTGTACCAGTACCCCCTGTATAAAGCCTCCACATTGACTCTGTACCAGTACCCCCTGTATATAGCCTCCACATTGACTCTGTACCAGTACCCCCTGTATATAGCCTCCACATTGACTCTGTACCAGTACCCCCTGTATATAGCCTCCACATTGACTCTGTACCAGTACCCCCTGTATATAGCCTCCACATTGACTCTGTACCGGTACCCCCTGTATATAGCCCTGCTATTGTTGTTTACCCTTTACTTATTTGTTGTTATCTCTTACTTTTTTTTTTAGGTTGTTTCTTAAAACTGCACTGTTGGTTAATTAAGGGCTTGTAAGTAAGCATTTCACTGTAATTTCACCTGTTGTATTCCGCGCATGTGACAAATAAAATTTGATTAGATTTTAAATCAATTCAATCTAACCTCAGTAGATACAATAATATCCCAGTTGCTTTAACAGGCAGAATATCAATTGTCAAAATGACTATAGTGCCGCGGCTGAATTTCTGTATTTCGATGCTTCCCTTGTCTCCCCCTACTGGTTATTGGGATATGTTTCATAGTGTGGTTTCAAAATGTATATGGTATATGATCACGGATAAATGTACAACGAGGGAAAGATGTTGGACTATTCGTACCAAACTTTTAAAATTGTATTTCCAGGCACTAACATTCTTCTGTCCCCTGGCTGAGTATAGAGAGAAATATGGTGTCTCCTATTGCCCTGGAAGAGGTGGTCTTCACTGATATGTCCCTTAAACAATGTCAACTACACTTTGGTAGTATTACTGCTCACACTATTTCTATTTGGTACAATTTTTTTAACTATATAACTGGGAATGAAAATGGCCCATGCTGCAGAATTTCACAATAATACCTTGCGATCTGGAGGGCGGCCTTTTGCATCCCACCAATGGGCCAAATGTGGAATCCGTACCCTTGCCGATAATCATGGACAGTAATGGTTTGAGAACATTCCAAGATTCAGCTACTCTGGGCTGTGGGGTCCCTTGGGAAACACAACTACCGAACCATCCAATGATGAATTAAAAAAAATAAATGACGTGGGTTCCTGAAGGGATTGATCTCTATAATACTGTATATTAACAACCTTTGGTAAATTCATATCCTGAGCTAGCCATTAAAACATATGGTTCACAGATCTAATTGAATCTGAACAACCTTTTAACTGGAACAGAATTTGGCAAAAACATTACCTTGGCATCCTGTAATCTGAACCATCCATTTGTTTGAAGTTTGTTCACAGACTGTATTTAACACCAAGGATGCGTTTTACTGTGCACTGTGTCGCCTAAATCAGATAGGCACATTCCTTCAAATTATGTGGGAGTACCCTACTGTTAAATTCAGGGGCAAAGTAAAACATTTTGGGGGGGAAGTGCATGATTTTAAATATCCAATGCTTTGCATCTATTACGTTACTTAATGATGATAGTGCCCTTGAAACTCTCAATCAGTCAGAGAAGATTACTGCTGTGAAAACCTTTTTTAGAGAGAGAGAGAGAGAGAGAGAGAGAGAGAGAGAGAGAGAGAAAATTACTATGGTAATCACAGTCTAATTCTTTGATTGCTTTTGTACACTTAAACCCCCCTCTGAATTTTTTTTCTCTCCATTTGGTCCCAAAGTTGAGCTCACAGTACATTTAGCCAGTTGAAACATGTCTGTTGTCATGTCACAGAGCTCACGGAGATCGCCTATACTGGCTGCTTGTCTCACTAAATAACCAACACACAGACACAGTCTCTCTTCTGAAATACCCTGTACTGCATGTATATCAGTGCCTGCTGATAGGATTGTACCTGATCAGTGTGTATTATAAGCCCAGCAGTGCTCATCTCCTGATTTAGTACCAAAGGCCTGTGGAGATCAGCTGCAGTCAGCTTGTTGTTCACACTCGCACAGCCTGGTTGTTTAGACATATGGCTTAGTCCAGAATCAAACTTTATCCATTCACTGTACATAATGCACTACTCAGGGCCACAGCCTGGTTGTTTAGACATACGGCTTAGTACAGAATCAAACCTTATCCATTCACTGTACATAATGCACTACCCAGGGCCACAGCCTGGTTGTTTATACATACGGTTTAGGACAGAATCAAACCTTACCCATTCACTGTACATAATGCACTACCCAGGGCCACAGCCTTGTTGTTTAGACATACGGCTTAGTACAGAATCAAACCTTATCCATTCACTGTACATAATGCACTACTCAGTGCCACATCCTAATAGGCAGGCATACAGACAGGCATACAGACGCATAATACAATTGGTTTTGACGTTTGACCTTTTTCCATTGGCTCAATTGTACCAGGCCAGTCAAGTGTCTTGTCATTGTTTGGCCAATACCTCTCTCCTGTTTCGTAGTCTATCGACTACCCCGCCCCCCCCCCCCCCCCGCCCCCCCCCCCCCCCCCCCCCCTCCTCCCAGCCATAGCGAGACTAATCACATCACTCTGATTGTTTGTTTATACAGATCACTATTATTGATCAGGTTGTGTCTCAGTGATGGTCTATTGTTGATATCATGAGATGGCAGATATCTGATGGAAAGAATGAAACCATGAAAAGTAATGCACCCTAACTGGAGATCTGGTGTTTGGATGTAAAACACCAATGTCAGTGTTATGAGACAAAGAACGTTTTAGAGCAGAATAGAAGTACTCTGGAACGCCCAAAGTGGTTATTCAATCTGAATATTGTTTTTTAGGAGAACGTTGGGGCGGTGGGTGGGGTGGTCAATGCATGTAAAAGGCAGCATAAAAATACGTTTTTTTGGGGGGGGGGGCAGACTGTCTCTCATACAATCAAATGGTTAGTAATAAATGCAAATGAGTTATAGCCTAAATGTTGATTAATGATAACACCCTGTGGAGAATATTTTTGTGGAGTTCCACCTTTTTCAATGCTTTATTTAGACAGGAGGAGACAGAGGAGTGAAAGTGGGACAGGCGGAAAGCGGAAATGGTACCCCTGGGGCAGTAAGATGGTGCATTTCTTTGGAATTGATTAGAATTTTCACACCCTCAACCACACAGCCACACTGTAAAACATTATTCTGGGGTGAATTTAAATTGACAACAACAAACAAAAATACAAATACTTCATAGCAAATGAATGCAAGTCGTTTCAATGATTTTACCCCCAAAAAATGTAAGAATAAATCCAACTTAAATATATTGCTCAAAATGTAAGTAACTTTTATGAGGGCAACTAACCAAAGAGAGAACATTTTGTGATTGAACTGATTTGGTTTGAATCAAACATCTTGTCACGTGGCTCTTTTGTTGTTGTTGAGGATTATGGGTAATTCAAATGTTTTAGACTTTCTGATTATTTCACAGAATGTTGTATGCACGTTTGAAGGACGTAAAGTTCTATATGAGTATTAAGCAGCTTGATGTGCCAGGAGGCGTAATGGATCATGATGAATGGATATCAAAACCATAAATCAAAAACGACGTTCAATGGTGAGACTAACCATTCCCACATTTCTACCTTTTGACAGAAGAGGCAAAGATAGTTGTAAAACCTTCAGTTACTGTTGGTGGGTTGAGCACTGTGCTCAACAAGCCTACCAAAACGGGCAAACGATCAGATACTGAACATAAATACATTTTTAACATAGTGCAGAAGAGCTGTTCTAACGCTGAAACACCATGATAGTGTTTAGAAGATTTAGAGAGGGGAAACTGAACCAAACTCGAAACGCCAAAATAGTGTTTTCAACCTCTTCCGGTAGGGCTCCCAGGCCCTGGGAAGGTGTTACTCAACCCTTGATTAAGTGGTGTTACAACACATCATGTCATCTTTCGAAAACATCTCAGAAGGATGCGTTTCAGTACTCCAGCAAAGTTCAGCTCTCGCCTCCTTCGCGTTGGTGCCAGCTCAGTTGCCACTCGTTTAGGTGTTACAGAGCACTTCATTTTAAGTTGCTGGGTTGCTGACCGCCATTGATTTAAGTGTGTCTGTGTGTTTGAGTGCGCCTGGAGGGAGAAAGAGAGAGAGAGAGAGAGAGCAGGAGAGAATTACTATGGTAACCACAGTGTAATTATGAGGTACAGCTATGTATAATCCACGGAACCAAACTCGGGAGACAAAGCCGGCACTGGCAGTGTGTGTACACTGTAATCACTATGTGATCAGGGATACAATACTGTAGGGTTGGTGTTTATCCCTGGACTTGGTCTATGTCCTGATCACCAGATTTGTTTTTTTTTGGT